>NC_077234.1:57899309-58099309 GCF_027887165.1 Monodelphis domestica
AGGAAAGATAATAGAAAAAGTATTGGATTACCTGAAAGACATGATTTTTAAAAAAGAGTTTAGACATCATCATTCAAGAAATCAAGGAAAACTTTCCTGATATTCTAGAACCAAAGGACAAAATAGAAATAGAAAGAATCTACTGATCATCTCCTCTAAGGAATCCCAAAAGTATAACTTCCAGGAATATTATAGCCAAATTCCAAAACTTCCAGGTCAAGGAGAAAATACTGTCAACAGTCAAAAAGAAACAATTTAAATATTGTGGAGCTACAGTCAAGATAACAGAAGACTTAGTTTCTATGTTAAAGGAACAGAGGGCCTAGAATATGATATTCCAGAAAGCAAAAGAGCTAGGACTTCAACCAAGAATCACTTACCCGACAAAACTGAGTATAATTCTTCAGGGGAAAAATGGGCATTTAATGAAATAGAAGGCTTTCAAACATTCCTGATGAAAAGACCAGAGCTGAATGGAAAATATAAAACTCAAGAGAAGCACAAAAAGGTAAATAGGAAAGAGAAATCAAAAGACATTCAAATAAGGTTAAATTGTATACATCCCTGCATAGGGAGATGGATTCTTGTAATTCCAAAGAACTTTATCATTATTCTGGCAGTTAGAAAGAGTATTCATAGGCAGGGGGCCAGGGTGAGTTGGATATGATGGAATGATATAAAAAATTAAATTAAATTAAGACCTGAGAAAGAGGAATGCAGTGGAATGAGGGGGAAGGGAAAAATAGAATGGGGTAAATTAATCACATAAAAGAGGAATGAAAGAATTGTTACAGTGGAGAGGAAGACAGGGGAAGTGGGAAGGGTAATTTGTGAATCCTACACTCATTGGAATTGGCTCAACAAGAGAAAAGCATACACAATCCATTGGGTATAGAAATCTATCTTACCCTACAGGATAGTAGGAAAGGAAGTGGATACGAGAATGGGGTGGGGGACTGATAGAAAAGAGGGAAAATTGGGGGAGGTGGGAGTCAGACACTAAACAGAGAGGAATAAGATAGAGAATAATACACAATAATCATAATGGTACAAAATTGTTTTACAGTTCTCACTAATAAAGGCTTCATTTCTCAAATACATAGAGAAATGAGTTGAATATATAAGAATACAAGTCATTCTCCAATTGACAAATAGAGGATATGAACAAAGGCAATTCTCAGTCAAAGTAATTAAAGCTCTCTATAGTCATGCAAAATAATGCTCTAAATCACTATTAATTATTTAGAAATGCAAATTAAAACAACTCTGAGGTATCATCCCACACTTATCAGACTGAATTTTATGACAGAAAAGGAAAATGACAAATATTGAAGGGGCTATGGGAAAGCTGGGACACAATGCATTGTTGGGGGGTGGGGCTATAAAATGATTCAATCATTCTGGAGAGCAATTTGGTCCTTTGCCCAAAGGGCAATATAACAATGCCCAAAGAGATAAAAAACAAAAAGAGAAGGATCCATATGTACAAAAATATTTAAAACAGTTCTTTAAGAAAGATATTTTACTTTTGCAATTATATGTAATAATAATTTCCCATATACATTTTCTGAAGTTATAAGATCTGAATTTTCTCCCTCCCTTCCCTCCCCTCTCCTAGAGTTGGTAAGCAATTCGATCTGGGTTACATACATGTATTATCATGTCAAATATATTCCCATGTTGTTCATTGGTATAAGGGAATACTCGTATAAGACCAAAATCCCCAAATAAAAACACAAATAAACTAAAGTGAAAAATAGTATGCTTTGATTTGCATTCTGATTCCAATAGTTCTTTCTCTGGAGGTGGATAGAATTCTTGGACAAAACTCCCTCAGAATTGCCCTGGATTACTGTATTGTTGAGAGTAGCTAAGTCTTTCACAGTAGATGATTGTACAATATTGCTATTACTGTGTAGTGTTCTCCCGGTTCTGTTTATTTCACTCTGCATCAGTTCATTTAGGTCTTTTATTAATACTTTCAAAGCAAATAATGTCAGCTATCAAAAGCTATATGTTAATTGTTCAAAAATCACTAATAACAAGGGAAATTTAAATAAAATCAATTCTGGGGTATCACCTCATCCTTAAATTGATGTGATTAAATACAGTAAGGATTGTGGGAAGACAACCAGGCTAAATCATTGCTCCAGAAGTTATGGATTAATTCAACTTCTCTGGAAAATAGCCTGAAATTATGCAAGACAAGTGACTAAATTATGATATTTGACACAGAAATCCCATTATTAAGACTCTACTCCATGGGCTTCATGATAATAAAAAAAGACCTAACTGTATAAAAATATTTGTAATAATGCCATTGTTATCAACAAACATCTACAAAGAGTGCTCAATAGTGACGGTATGACTGAATAAATTGTGGCCTATAAATGTAATTGAATAAATTTGTACTATTAGAAAAGATAATTGAAGAATTCCTAGTAAAATGAGAAAGTATATGAAATGATTCAGAGTAAAGAAAGCAGAGTCAAAAGACCAACTGCCCACAACACTGCTCGACAACTACCACAAAGTAAATGAAGACAATGGTAAAACATTAAGGTCAATATAATAAGTGATGATGTCATCAAATCATTATCTACTTTTTTTTTTTCAGCCAGGCTACTAAAGGGGAAAGTTACGGGTACTTTCAATAGAAATCAGTTTAAGAGGAAGTTTTTCCATTTTTTGTTTTCACTGAATATACTTTTGCCAGGGATTGACACATTTGTTGTGATAAAATAAGTCGCCACAAAAAGGCAAAATTTTTTATATTAAAAAGAAATTTGTATTAATATCATTTGACTTTGTGTCACCTATATTTCCCAATGTATCCTTTCTCTTCATCCCTCCTAGATGGATAAAGATAATAATAAAAAAAAGATTTTTATATGTAATCTGTCGATAATCTTAGGTAACTGGTAGCTTCTGGTAGAGACATATGCTACGTTAGAAAAAATAACTGGATTTGGCATCAGGGCCCTGGATTTAAAACTCAGCTCTGACAATTTCAAATCAGTCTTAGAACTTTAATCAAATTAATCTCTTTAAGCCTCAGTTTCCTCATTTGTAAAATGAAGATAATAAAAATTGTACTTCTACAGAATTATGAGAAAAGCAAATTGCAGACCTCACAACAATAACATAAATGTGAATTATTAAATTATTATTTTTCTCTGCTCATTTTCACACTCACTGCTCCATTTTGAAAAATATTATGAAATATGTTCCCTCACTAATTCCTTATTTAATTTTGGTTTTTGCTGCTTTGAAAGTGTGGCCTTCCAAAGCCCCGCAGCCTTCAGAAAGATGATACCAGAGACGAAATTTGAAAGGGAATTACAAAATGGCACAAAAGTAAATAATTTTGTCACCAGCAGTGGATCACAGAATCAAAACATTGGTCCAAATCTTGAGAGATCTTTGAGCACAACCCTCTCATTTTACATATAAGGAAATTGAGCTACAGAAAAATAAAGGGTCATGTAGCCAGTCCACCAGATGTTACTATGAAAACAAAACCCATCTCTTCCTAGAATTCAAAGGAAACACCATACATACCTAATTCTCAGAAATCCAGCCTTTTGAATACAGTTGTCATTAAAAAGCCAAGTGTCCTTTTATGTCTCCTATAGAAATTCCTTCCCCCTCCCCTCCCACTGTCAAATGAATTTCCCTCATAGTAAAATGCCTCTGCCACTGGATATGAAAAACAATTGTGCAATTTGTGTCTTCAAGAGTTACCTGTGGTACTAGGAGGTCAAATGACTTGCTCAGGGTGATACAGCCCACGTTGTGTCAGAGGCAGACTAGAACCCAGGTCTTCCTGAGTCTGAGGCCAGCTCTTTCCACTTTGCAATGCCGCCTCTCAAAGAAATCATAAAAACATGTTGGCTTCGCAGCTGAGGATTTGGCAATCTAAATAGGGAGAAAAGAAAGAAAGAGAAAAGAGAAAAGGAAATTAAGAAAAGCATTGAGGGATCTCAAGTCCATTAGCTAGAGGTTATTTTTTTGGAAAATGGTAATCAGTTTCAATAGGGAAAAGGAAAAAAAAAACTTATTCTGGTCCAAACCTATTTTCCATAATCTCCGCAGTTCCTGTTGATTGGGGAGGCGTTCATTCCCCGATTCCCCGTAACTTTCTCTGATTTATCAAACACTCAGACATTAGATTTTTACTTGCTTTCACAGACTTAGAGCTGAGAGGGATTTTAGAGCCTGTTAAGCCCACCCCCTACTTCATTTTACAAGCAAGTGAATTAAGGCACGTGGGGATCCGTAGATCATCCGTGTCCAAGGTGGCTTTTGAACTCAGGTCTTCTAGATTCCAAGCCGAGTGCCCTGCCGACGGTAAGAACCATTGGTTCTTGCTTTTAAGTCTGGTCCAATCAGTTTTTTAACTTGTAACAAATAGTTTTGATTAGAAAAGATACTTAATAAAGATTGAGGTGGAATGTCAGTGGTAGCCAAATCTCTCATACAAGCTCCTCGACCCACCTCTTTTAGAAGGAAAAATAAATTATCTGGAGTGGCTAAAAAACCTTCCAGAATAGTATTCTTTGCAAACTGCCCCCACTCTCCCCTGCTCATACCTTCTGTACCCGGATTTTTTCTAAATGGGGGCACATACTTTCCCATCGGACCGTCTCTAGTTTCGTCTCTGCTTTAATTTCAGAACAAAGGCCCATGGTGCTTGATTGCATAAGAACCCAGCCACACAGAAAATGGCCACAACACGTTGGAAACGTCAACACAGCCAGCAGGGCACCAACCGGGAATAACAGACATTTAACTTTGAGAAGGGCAAGAGTCTAGGGACCGGGTCGATCTCACGCCAGGGCCAAAATATTTGTTTGCAGAATACCGTGAAGGATGACTAAGCCGAAGTTTGGTTTTTCTCCCCGAGCAGGAAAAGCCTCGTGAAAAGGAGTCATAGGAACAATGCAGGTGGTAGCAAGAATTTGAAGGAAGAATTCTTTTAAACCTCAACAGGGAAAAAGGTTTCATTTTGTTCAAAAAAAGCACAGTAAGGAAAAACTAGAAGCACCTTATCGGAAACTCTCCGATCCCACAAAAGAACAGAAAAGCTGAAAATAGATTAGTCAGATGCGATTAAGTTCTTGATACATTTCTTGGAAACATTTAAAAGGAAACAGAAAATTATAATTATACCACAGATGCATGACAAGAGACTTACTTAGACTATATAGAGGAGAGACCCTTAGCAAGGAAACAGGAGGAGAGAAAAGGGAGCCATTGAAGGAGACGAGATTGACAATGGCTGGGCAGAGGAGGTAGAGAAGCCGGCTTTAAAACGGGTCATGTCAGGGAGCAGAAAGGGGGGCTATTGAGGGAGCCAGACAATGGCTGGTCAGAAATGGCAGAGAACCAGGCTTTAAAACGGGAGCAGAACATATCAAGAAGGAAAAAAAAATGTCAGCACGGGCTAAAGCTCTTCTGTAAAATGTTGGACTAGATGACTTTAAGTGCCCTTCCAGCTCTGGTATTTTGTTATTTGCTGTGTTTGCAACTTCCCGATCATAGAATTAAATATGGAAAGGATTTTAGTGTTAACCAGTCCAACCATCCCGGGCCCCCTCTCCCCGCCACCCCTTCTTCCCCATGGTATAAGCTAGGAAACGGATGCTCATAGTAGTTAAATGACTTGCCCAAGGTCACTCAGGTAGTGATGGAGCTGAGATTCAAACCCAGGTCCCAGGGCTCCAAATCCGGTGCTTTTCCCACTGTACCAAGTTGCCTCCTGTATTTCTGTCCCGTTTAGCAAACCATCCAATTCTTCAGGCCTTTGCGTACCATTAAAGTGGCCCTACAGAACACCGTTTTTATAAGTCAGCTCTCAGATTGCTGCTTGTCAGGAACGGAAAGCTGTTGTTCCCCAACTACGTCAGGAACCATAATGTTCAAGAGTCCGGTTCCTGGTGGCAAATCATTTTCCTTTTCCCAAGAGAAAGGCCCCTCCTTGCTGTCTCTCCACCGTTCTCTCTACCTTCCATTTTTTCCCTTTTCAGGCAGGCATCAGTGCTTGAGTGGCTGTACTGGCTTATCCCACAAGAGGCTCCTCCCCAGCAGGAGATGAAAGCCCAAGCAGCCTTCCTTCGGGGAGCCAAAAGGGAAAGGCCTGAACCGTCTATGGAATGCGTTTGCACAACGCTCACAGAGGAATTTATAAATGCCTTTGGTTACAAATGGTCAGATAGCCATCTAACGTACACAGGAAAAACAACAATCATCAAATGGGGCCAGGGTCAAGTTCAAAGAGAAGGAAGTGACGTGGGGCGAATCCTGGCGAATCCCAGGGCGCCTCCTGAGTGTGGAGGGCCAAGGGTGGAGCCTGCCGTACCCCTGGGGTTGGTGCAATGCTCAAACACATCACTCCAGGCCTTGGGCCATCGGAACGGGATGTTTCCTAGGGAAGGGAACCGGGAGCCAAGAGGCATTGTGTGCCTGAGCTTATATGGACAGCCAGAGCGGGGCTCCCAGGGCCCAACACAGATGGGGTGGGAGAGAGCCGGTGGAGCCAGGGGGCCTTCCTTCGGGCTCCAAATTTCCTTCCATTATAAACTAGGACTAAAACTCCATATCCTCTCTGCTCCCCGGACTACTGCGATGAAAGTGCTTACAGTGGGGTCTTTTTATTATTATCCTTCGTGCGGCCCAATGGGCTATGGAAGTCTTCGTATGACTTAATTAATATAGAGTTTGGTAACTTCTTATTTAGGGGAGAGACGAAAAAAAGTTTAAAAATTAAAAAAAAAGAAATTCTCCCAACTACACTCATTGGCCTGAATCCAAGTCCTTCCACAAGACGAGAAATTAAAAACCGTGTTGTCCTGTGCTGTGGCTAGAAATAGGGCAGGGAGAGCCGCCCAGGCCACCCACCCCCTCCCCCCGGAAGATTATCAATATTACTTCAAGTTTGGCTGGCTGACTGTGCCATTAACTATAATAAGATGGGACTGAGGTGATGGCTGACACACTTTAACATCAAAGTCTAGTAGAAAAAAAGAGTCAAGGGGGCAGCAGCTGGGGAGCTCAGTGGATGGAGAGTTAAGTCTAGAGATTGGAGGTCCTGGGTGCAAATCAGATTTCAGATGATTCTTAGCGGTGTGACCCTGGGCAAGTCACTTAACCCCCGTTGCCTAGCCCTTACTGCTTCTTCTGCCTTAGAACCAATGCATTCTGAGGCAGAAGGCAAGGGTTTCAAAAAAAAAAAAAAAGAACAAGTCAGGAGGTTTAAGTGAGAGGCTGACTTCTGCTAGGAACTGCGGGACCTTGGGCAAGTCACTGAGCCCCCTTTTCTTCAGTTATAAAATGCAGAAGCTGAACCAGAATGATCTCTAAAATGCTGTAGTTCCTTCCTTATTTTGTTATGTTTTGGGTGAGCTAGGGTCACTGCCCAGATTTTCTCAAAACATGCCTTGGGGCAGCTAGGTGGAGCAATGGGTAGAATGCAAGGTCTGGAGTCAGAAAGACTTCTCTTCCCAAGTTCAAATCCAGGCTTAGACACTTACTAGCTATGTGACCCTGAAGAAGTCACTTAATCCTGTTTAACTCAATCTGTCAAATGAACTGAAGAAGAAAATGGTAAACCGTCCCCATATCTTTGCAAAAACCAACCAATCAACGCCCCCCCCAAATACCCAAAAGCAGATATGAAAAGTTGGACAAGACTGAAAAATGAGTAAACAGTAACAAAATGTATCTTTTAGCCTGGAGATGGAAGAAAGAGCCCCTCAGGAACTCTTCCACCACTACATCAAACTCCTTTTCTATTTAATATTTATTGAGCATCTGTTGTGTCTGAGGCATACCAGACAATTTTGGGGATAGAAAGAGAAAGAATTAGTCAATCAGTAAACTTTTTTCAAACCCCTACTATGTGCCTACAGGGCACTGCCTTTTTCTGTGCCTCTGACCTCCTTGAACCTGCCTTTTCTTTTTTGAGCATCTTTCTTCTCTTGGCTTCTAAGACCATGTTTTATTCTGGTTTGTCTACTCTGAGCAATAGTTAGTTTGATATTTCCTCTAAAAGTTTAGTTTCCTTCTGCTATCTAAACGTAGATGGTTGTCCGAGTTCTGTCCTTGACTTTCCTTCCTCTTGATAATTTAAACCCTGGAAAAGATTACTTGTTCCTACAACTTCAATTCTCACCTTTTTTATGAATGAACTCTAAACTCAGAATTGAAAGGGCAACGCGTCCAACCCACATGCAGACTTCAATGCCACCTTAAAACGTCCTCAGCTTTGGGTCAACCAACCTATCCAAAGCCCTCAAGTTCCAGGGAGAAATGATCACATCCTAAAGCAACCAAATCTATTTTTCTTTTTCCTGACAACAACTTGACTTGACTTGACTTTTGTAATGTTTATCCTTTACTCTTGCCTGCCCTGAAGCCAACCAAAATCAATCTCTTTTCTGTTCCTTGTGAAAGCTCTTCAAATATGAGGCATCTTAGCACAGGAGACGGTGTGATGGGTTAGAAGTCTGCAAGAGCTGGAGTTCATATTCTGCCTTTGATATTCGCTAAATGTGATCAGAGAAGAAGTTATTTAATAGTGTGGTGCAATGAATAGTAGCTTAGATTTGGTTCAAACCTGAGTTCAAACCCAGACCTGTCATTTGCTCCATGTATGGCCTAAAAGGCACTCAACAAATAGGCTGAATAGAATAAGTTATTAACACCATAGTAGTAGTAGTAGCTTATTTTTATGTAGGGTGTAAGATTTACAAAGTACTTTATTTGCACTATTTCATCACAAAAATCCTGTAGGATGGGTTCTTTGTTTAGTCAGTTCAGTTGTATCTGACTTTGTGACCCCAGTTGGAGTTTTCTTGGCAAAGATACTTGATTGGTTTGCTATTTCCTTCTCTAGCTCATTTTACAGATGAGGAAACTGAGGCAAACAGGGTTTAGTGACTTGTCCAAGGTCATATGGCTAGTGTCTTAGGCAGGATTTGAACTCTGTTCTTCCTCACTCTAAGCCTAAGCACTCTACCTATGAAACCACCTAGCCACAAGGATCTTTAGCTATTAGATCTAGAAATGGATTTTAGAGCACATTGAGTCCATTGTGCAGGATTCAAGTTAGATAACTCTGCCATGTTGTCTCTAGGTTTATCAAGGACTGATGAGGTGGTCTCAGGGTATGTTGTGGTAGAGGGAGTAAGTTCTATAGGGTTGATTCCAAAAAGTTGTTCTGATCCTCTGCACAACACCTAGAATGACCAAATTAAGGAGCCACTGCTGGAAAGGGAGAACGATAAAATATGAGAGCTAAAAATCTAAACACCTTATACAATGAGTTCAGTATTCTCCCTTTACAAATGAATTCTTTATGGTCCAGAGGAAGAAATAAATGTCTTATTTGAGGTCATATAAAGGTAAATAAAATAAAATGATCTATTCTAAAGCCAAAGGTATTGGCTTATAGAATTTTAGAATAGCTTTAGCATAGGAAGGACTCCAAAATGCCACTTCATCCTACACTTGAAGAAACTGAGGCCCAGGTGAAATAAATGATTTATAGGATGCATATATAATAAGGTAAAAGAGTCATGATGTGAACTCAAGTCCTCAGACTCTGAATGTGTTATTACCACATTCTAATACACCACTCTGTCTTCTTTTGGACGATTAGTAGCAGAAAGCGGACAAGAACTCAGACAGACCACAGGATTTAGAGCTGGAAGGGACCTCACTAACCTAGTCCAAATCATTTATTTTATAGTTGAGGATATTGGGGGGGGGGTCACTATGGTAAACATAGATAATAAACAACTTGACTCAATGCTCTATTTGTCATAAAGCCTCACTTAGACCCAAAGTCCTCTATTTTTGCCCATGACTTACCTCATGGGAGAAATTTATCAACTAGTATTTCAAGATCATTCATCCACCATAATGACCCCAGATCGATCCTTGCTCAACCGGACTTAAAGCAAAGCAATATTTAAATTCTCAAATAGGGCCGTGATGTGGCTGTTCCCTCCAACAATGCAGATAATAGCCTATCATGCCTGCTTATATTTTTGGACTTTTCTCCAAGTCCTCTCCCCAAAAGTTTGCTAGAAGGGTTAACCCCCAAGTAGAGACTTTCCTTGCCTTTTTCTGATATCTCCCTTTTAAGAAGTCATAAAGTACAAAGAAAAAAGTCAGACCTTATATTTTGTGGAAAACGAGGAGGGGTTTGAATATATTAGGTACAGTTAGAAAGCTAGTGGGCCCAAAAGGGTTAATATTTCTTGTGGGGAAAATTACTTAGAGATTTCTGGTCCTGAGTTCCCTGCCCCTTCCAAATTAGGATCTGGAAAATACTGTGTCCCAAATGCTATATTTAGATTCTGAATTACTTCCCATGACGAAACTCGTGACTTACTATGACAAGGAAGGACTCTTGGGTCTTTGATTTTTGCTCAAAGTTTCTTTGAAAGTATTAAAAAGTCTTTCCTAAGGTTTTGGACGAAGATAACATCCCATTGCATTTGCTACTCATCACTGGGAAAGAAATCTTTAGCACTTAAAATATGTATAAGACCCCATATACACATCATCTATAATAGATATTTAAAGTGGATTATTAGGGCCACTGTCCAGAAAGAAATTATTCACTTACCTATAGCCAGGAAATAGTCATAAACTGGAAGCATGTACAGGAAATCACAACTCGGAAGATTTATTATGCTCTGAAAAATATAATGCTTACTCTGTGTAGTTGTTTTGTATCAACAAAGCAAACCTAGCTACTCAAGAGTTTGGACCAGAAAGTTTTGTTTATAAACCAAGTAATTGAGATTATAAAGCCCTAGGGCAAGGACCATGTTCTTGCACGTACAGTATAGAACTTGAGTGTGTTTTTGGTGCCCAACCAAAGAAATGAGAAAGTACTGGTAAGGTTGAGATTTTTCTTGAGGCGTGGAGGAGAGGGCACTATGGGTAGCTACTTTCATGGTCTGTTACATTTTCAGTGCTCACTTGAATCGAATCCCCTCAATTTTTCATCTCTTTAAATGTAAAAACAGTTAAAGCTTTAATTTTGTATTTGCTTTTTCACAAAGAAGTCCAATTGTTTCATTAATGTAATATAATCCACCCTTGTTTCTAAAAGTCTTGGGCTAAACAAACAATACCGCACCCATGCTAGAGGAAATTGCCTCAACACCTGTGACTGGTTCATTTGCACAATAGATGTTTTAAAGGGATCGTTCATCCATTGCAAAGTTTTTTTTTTTTTTAAATATGGTCTTTGCAATGATATGAAGTTACCTGATGGTGCATCTGTCACTTTCTGGACTATCAAAAATAGATGCTGGAGCTGGAAATCCCTAAGGTTTAAACTTTGAACATCTATTTCCATGTGATCCCACAAAGCTCTTCCAAGTCAAGTGAGAGGCCAGCTGCATCACTGAGAAAATGGAAGTCTTACATTTCTGATGTTATAAGCAAGTGTAGATGTCCTTATGCTTCTATATAAACTGATTATAGAATCTTTTTTAAAAAATCCTTACATTCCCTCTTAGACTCAATACTGTATACAGTGTATTGGTTCAAAGGCAGAAGAGGGGTCAAGGCTAGGCAATGGAGGTAAAGTGACCTGTCCATGGTCACCTAGCAAGGAAGTATCTGAGGGCACATTTGAACACAGGATCTCCTGACTCTAGGTCTGGCTCTCAACCCATTGAGCCACCTTGCTGCCCTGCTGATTATAGAATCTTGACCTCGGAGGGACCTTAAAAGTCACCTAATCTGACTCTCCTTCCCCATCTCCCATTTTACAAATGAGGCAACTGAGGGCTATAGAGAAATGACACGGAGATCTACAAGCAACAGATCTAGGTCAAATCCAGTTATTATATAGACTTTCCAAACACTGACGAAAAACGTCTGACCAGTCAGCCTTAGCCCTGCATGGCCACAAATACCCAGAGAAAATCGCTGACTCTGAGGAATAAGGGACTCATGACACTCCCTCATTCACCAGAGGGCATCGGTTTAAAGTGGAAACAGGCAGCTTCTGATTTGTGTGCCTGGATGTAATAAAGCCATGATCTTTAAAACAAAACCAACTCCGGCTCCTAACACAACCAACAGACAGCTTCTTTGCAGTGACCAAAGGCCTAAGGGATAAAGAGTCAACAAAGGAAGGCAATTAAAGATAAATGAGCAGAGAAACCGTTGTTCTGTTCTGTTTCAGCATAGAAACTGGTTGACACAGAAACTCCTGAAAACAATTCCCAGGACTAGTGGAGGCGGGCAGGCCCACAGTATACCAAGGCTACAAGCTCCAGTCAATTGTCAGCAATCCAAAGTCCAAAGCAGGATTTTGAGATTGCACTACCGCATGGCTAGAGCCTCAGCAAAAAGCCCCAAGTCTTGTTCAAGATCTTCAGAGAATCTTTTAATAAAGCAGAGAATAAGGGAATATTAGAAATAAGTAACTAATCAAGGCTTCTTCTTTTTTTTTTTGGAGGATTAAGAAAGTGAAATAAAATCTAAGTCAATTAAAAAAATAAACTAATAAAATAAGAGATTGCAGCAATATAACAAAAACCAGCTGTGTTTTTATAATAACACGTACACCCAGACATTCATGGTCATGTCTTACCTCCAGTCCTTGCTTACTAGGGCTCCTCAAGATCTTAACAGCATGGAAGAAACAGTATTGGAGAGAGAAACTAAATATATATAATCCCAGGAAATAGGATATAAAAAGGGGTAGAAAAAGCAACTATCTGTATTATTCTTATCAGAGTTAATTCTTAAGAAAGCATGAAGATTTACTGTAATGCAGCTTTCAAACCATAACCTTTCTTGACATCAGTTTCCTTGTCTGTAAAAGGAGACTTATATGACTGCTAATGTCCCTTTCAGCTCTAAAATCTATATTCCTCTGATTCCAACACCTTCCTTTTAATTCCTTAGCTGGGAACCATCTATCCATGCCAGGGTCAATCTTGTTAAGTCCTATTAACACCTTGTTAAACTGAATAGCCCCCCAGCTTATTTTCCTTGCTTAGCAAATACATGTTTCCTACTTTCACATGAAAATTTTGAAAAAAAGTTCAAAACTGGCATCTTTTCTGATTTAGATTTATATATCCTTCTTCTGGGTTTATTGAAATTGTCATTAATAATTTAGATATCCCAGCAACAATTATAGATACCAGGGCTTCTGCCAATAGGCTGAAATATACAATCAGCCTCAGTTTTCTGGCTTCCTAAAAGTTGCCCTGCCTTCTCCATAGCCAATAGCATGCTCTCTTAACTTTTTTCTTTTAATTTTTAAATATGTTTACATGATTCATTTTCTTTCCTTTCCTTCTTCCCTTCCCCCTCCCAGAGCTGACAAGTAATTCCACTGGATTGTACAAATGTTGATTGCCATTTCTTAACTATTTTTCTAAAGCCAATTATTTCTTATGATTTCTTTCTTTCCTGGCCTTCCTTCAACTTCTTCCCAACTATAAATCTTTCTGTTCATTCTTTTTTTTCTTCCTTCTTTCTCAAAGTGAAATGAATTAAACCTGGTCATCTTTCAATGGATTTTACTGACAGCACTTTCCTCCCATCCTCCCATCGTCCCGGTGTCTTTATTCTTCCTTGGCATTGATTTTGCTATTTGAGTGTCTCTCAGGTTCTGCCTCCAGCCTTTAGGTTATTTTTAACCCATGATGCTCTTGCATTCTTACATTGTTAAAAGTTCATTGCTGCTACATACACCGCTTATCCCTTCCAATGTCTTACTTTAATTCCATAGCTGGAAGCATGACTCCATCCCAGGGACACCTGCATCCCTTGCAATTCTTTAGTCATTGGCTTTATGCCTTCGCCTCTCCTCCAAAAGCCAGCCCCAACCTTATTTTGGAGTGAATAGGCTGCACCTGGGGAAGGGAGTTCTAGACTTCCAGAAAAGACTCGAAGAGGAAGAAGTAAGCAGCTCCTGCTGCTTAAAATGTCTATTTTGAGTGTCCCTTGTCTCCCAGCTGTTATTGTTCTCTTCTCCCCTCATGCAAGTACTGAAATCAGAAGACCAGACGAAAACCCATCAGTGTTTGGATATTCCACAACAGCCCCAACATAGAATGTAAGCTCCTTGGGAGCAGGGACTCTTTGGCTTGTTTTCTTATCCTTGCTTATAGAAGGCACTTGAGAAACATTCATTGAGTGTCATTAATGTGTTGAATGGAACTATTTCTATACTGAAGAATGAATCTAAAGAATAAACCTAAAACATCCCCTAAAGATAAAAAGGAAACTATAAACTGTCCCTTCACTAATAACTGTCTCAGCCAATGGTTCTGAACCCCAGGTCTACGGATTTGTTTAAAAAAAATATATATATATATAAATTTAATATGAATTTATGAATAGGAATTATTTCTAAAAATACTATTTATGAATATATTTATTTATTTAAAAAAATATATATATATTGATTATGGCATTTCAATATTATTGGTTTCCTTTGTAATCCAACATATCCTGTTTTATGCATTTAAGAACATTACTCTGCAAAGGAGTTGTGTGGATAGAATTTGCTCCCCAGGACTCTCTTACTCAGCATCCCTTTTGCGTGCTCTGCGTAGGTACGTAGGGAGGATATATTTTGATGTAACCCTGACTCTTACTCTCTCCTTCCCAGAACGTGGCTGTGGGGGGCTGGGGGCAGAGCTTGGCAAGAAAGTCTACTCGTGTGGTCATACTTATGCTTTGTACTTCTATTTTTTAAATTTCTGCTATTTCAAGTGATTACTCCAAGCATTATATTTTATAGGATTTATTGATATTAATTTAAATTTAGCAGGCTCCCCAGGCTCTGCCAGACCACCCAAGGGGACTCAGTGCTAGCATGGAGGAAGTTACTCCTGAGATTCCTTCTGGAGACCATGGCTGGGAAGACGGGGAGAGATAAGCTGAAGGCTGTATTGCAATCAATAAGTCAGCCCCTGCTAATAACCCCCCACGTGACAATGAATCAACCAGGCCAACACAGTGGCAGCAGCTGTCAAGAACATAGTTTTACACCATCCCTACCCAGCAGGCTCACAGTCTGTGTTTATGGAAGGCTCCCCTGAGCCTTCAGTCAAGTTAAGACTCATCCTACCCTGGCTCCCTAGCTGCCTATTCTCCATCTCCTTTTGTTCTGCCCAGGCCTGTCCCGGACTGTTGGTATTGTTCAGTCTCTGCTTTTTCCCCACAATGCCCTCGTGGCCTAATAGCAATCTCCTCCTTTTCCCCCCTGCCAAATGATCAGCCTTCCCTCTTTCACATCCCTTCCCTGATAGCCTCCCTTTTGCAGAAACCCTTTCAATGAGTGGCAAGGCTCCTCCTTGGGCCCTAAGAAAGGTCCTCCCCATACACAGACAACATACCTCTTCACACGTCCCAAGCAGCACCCCACTACCCCCAAGAAGAAGAGAAAAAGGAAGGGGGCGCCATTGGCCCCCCCCCCCATGGAATTTGACCATATTTGAGGCTGGTGGTTTTTGTCTGTCTTTCTCAAGAGAGGTCCTCTGGCAGCTACTCTGTGCCATCCTCTTGAGCTGGGAAAGGTGAATGTGGTTGTGAGGCCTCCACTCGAGCAGGAGTTTGGGGCAGCTTAAGAAATTCTAAGATCCTAGCGCATTGGAGACAAAAAGGGACTTGGAGACCATCCTGTCCAACCTCTTCCCTTTATGGAGGATTTCTTTGATTGCCCACAAGCTAAGTATGGAGCTTTTTTTGTTTGTTTTATGGTTTTAGACAATAATGAAACTCCTGAGGTTTTTCCTCTATTTGAATTTGTAGACAGGAGGGAGTGAATTCAGGATCTTAACAGCATCTCTCTAGAGTCCCCCAGTCTCAGCTGATAGATATTTGGGGTGTCAGAGCCTCTTATGCAAAGAGGACACAAATAAAAGAGATTAACCAGCAAGAGGAAAAAGATACGAGTTAGCGATGGAAAGAGTAATTCTTCTTGTCAGTAAGGTAGATGTGCTAAGGCAAGGCTATTCAACGGTGATCCAACAAGCATAAATCCCTGGAAACAGGCCTTGATTTAAATGATGTCCACAGAACTGTCTGGGGCAGCCAGCAGAGTAGGGAGACAACTTATTGTTAGCGCTAGACATTTCAAAAGCAAAACTTCCTTGCATGGATCATGAATGCTAATCCTGAGCTTCTTGACTTCACCTCTGCTCCTGACAGTAGCAATTAAAAAAACAAACAACTCTTACTTTCTGCCTTAGTAACAATTATTAAGACAGAAGGATAAGCACATCCAGAGAAAGAACTGTGGGAGTGGAAACACAGAAGAAAAACAGCTGCTTGATCACATGGGTTGTTGGGGATATGATTAGGGATGTAGATTCTAAATGATCACCCTAGTGCAAATATCAATAATATGGAAACAGGTCTTGATCAATGACACATGTAAAACCCAGTGGAACTGCTAGTTGGCTATGGGAGGGGGATGGGAGGAGAGGAGAGAAAGAATATGAATCATGTAACCATGGACAAATATTCTAAATTAATTAATTAAATAAAAATTTTAAACCAAAAAAAAAAAACAAAAGACAGAAAGATAAGGGCTAGGCAAATGGGGTTAAATCATTTGTCCAAAGGCACACAGCTAGGAAGTATCTGAAGCCAGATTTGAACCTAGGTTGTCCAGATTCCAAGTCTGATACTAGCTACTGTGCCACCTAGCTATCCCAAATGGTGACAACTTTTTTTTAACCCTTACCTTCCGTCTTAGAATCAATCCTGTGTATTGGTTCCAAGGCAGAAGAGTGGTAATGGCTAGGCAATGGGGGTTAAGTGACTTTCCCAAGGTCACACAGCTGGGAAGTATGTGAGGCCAGTTTTGAACCCAAGACCTCCCATCTCTTAGTCTGGCTCCCAATCCACTGAGCCACCCAGTTGACCCTAGATGGTGACAATTTTATAGAGTTCATCAGCACACTAAGCCTATCAGCATAGAGCATGGCAGTAACACTAGGAGCTGCTCACTCATTTGGAGCCATAATGTCTAAGGGAGGCCAGGAGGAGAAGAGGCAGAGATCCAAAAAGCAAGAGCAGCCAAATAAAAAAAACCCAACACAAAAACTCAAGGGCTGTCTTCAGTATATCAGGGTAAGAGGCCAATACCCTAACAAAAATCACGAAAAATAACACCCGAAAATAGAAGATACGGATTAAATGGGCAGGTGCCAGTTTGAATCTAAAGCTTTTCATCTGAAGTCAGCGGATCTGGGGCTAAGATTTTTGTGATCTCTTTTTCTTACCAGCTGTTTAACTGCAGTATCTAGACACAATTTCCCCAAGTCTCAGTTTTCTAAGCTATAAAATGGGGATGATGATATTATCACTTCCAACCTCACAAGGCTGATGTAAAGAAAATGCTTTGTAAGTGATAAAGCATCACATTATTGTGGGCTATTATTATGTATACAAGGACATATGAATGTGTATTTATGTATATACTTATGCATATTATATTTAGGTCTATTTGCATAAGCATACCTTTTTACAGATAAGACATACTTCTCAGATGTTGGCTTAGTCTTGGTTAAATGAGGAGAACCACTTAGGACCAATCAAAATGAAAATAATCAATTAGTAAGTATTTACTAAGTACTTATTATGGATTAGACACTGTGCTAGGTACTGCGAGTATGAAGACAAAAATGGAGTCTTTGCCCTCAAGGAATTTATATTCCATCAATATACTTTGTCAGCATACTTTGAAAGGAGACCATTCACACTGAAACTACCAGATAACCTCTGACAAGAGAGAAAAATGAATAAATCCAGCTATGAAATGAAGAAAGTATTGAATGCAGTATAATTATACTGAACAAGCTTCCTTAGGGATACCTCCTTGGGGACAGTTGGAGGCTCAGTGGATTGAGAGCCAGGCCTAGAGACAGGAGATCCTGGGTTCAAATCTGGCCTCAGACGATTCCTAGCTGTGTGACCCAGGGCAAGTCACTTAACCCCATTGCCTAGCACTTACTGCTCTTCTGCCTTGGAACCAATACACAGTATTGATTTTAAAGTGGAAGGTGAGGGTTTTAGAAAAAAAAAATATATATATATCTATACATATATACCTCCTTCCCTTTGAAGAGTTCAGGGATTATGGGTATGGAACCTTGCATAGACTGTGAGACTTAGTTGATATGATGGTTAGATTTGCTTATCTATTTTTTCTTTTAATTTTTTTACTGTAAGGGATAGCTAGATGATTAAGGATAAGAAGAGAGAAAGAGATTTGCAAATGAAAGTGGTACAAAAATAAAATATATCAATGAAATTCTCAAAAGTGAAAATATAAAGTAGTTGAAAAAAT
Organism: Monodelphis domestica; assembly: GCF_027887165.1. Lineage (NCBI taxonomy): Eukaryota > Metazoa > Chordata > Mammalia > Didelphimorphia > Didelphidae > Monodelphis > Monodelphis domestica. The sequence goes on from NC_077234.1 coordinate 57,917,662, forward strand.
TCAGCTTTGAGAATTTCATTTTGGATGAGGCTGAAAGTGAATTTTTCTTAAATCAGATATTGAATACATAAATTGCCCAAGCAAACCAATTTCCCTTGGCCTTTCAACCATCATCAGCAAAACACCCCAAAAAATGGGTAGAATGTCTATAAAAGGCCCCAAATTATTAATAAGAGAGAATATAAAAGTTTTACCAAGAAGAGCATTGTTGTCAGTCAGTCTAGAAGTAATATATCCAGAAATACATATCTATTTATATATAATTCTCTATATATTTTATTTATATATATTACTATATATGGTAATATATAGTAATATATCCAGAAAACCACCAACAGGAAAGAGCATTTGTCTTCAAATATAGGGGCTTGGATGAAACCTGAACGTTACGTCATTTGACAAGAGTCAGTCAGGCAGTCGGTCATTTATTCAGCATCTGTGTAAGGTACTAAGCATACGAAGAAAAGCCAGAGAGAGATACTGCAGAAAAATCTCCCTTTTACGTGAACCAGAACAATAACCTTCTAAAAACTCCATAGAATTTTAGAACGAGACAGATCTTTAAGACCACCTTGTCTACCATCCTCATTTTGCATATAAGAAAACTGAGGTGCAGAAAATCACAACAAATAAGCTGTAGAGATCCAAGTAAATCCCAGATCTTGTGATTCCAAGTCCAGCTCCCTTTCCATTATGCCATGACTATGACGTTTCACCATGTGAGTGGCCAAGGGCAAGATCAGTTTCCTGATCTGAAAAATAGGAGGATTGAACTAGATGAGGTCTCAGCTCTTTTCCAGCTTTAAATCCAGGTTTAAATTCAAGTTCTCCTGAAAAATACTCCAGAAATGTCCTATAGCCCTGGAAAAAGTCCCTGTTTCTCTGGATGCCCAAGAAGGACAGGGACTTTTTAGACTCCTAGAATCATATGCCAGAATATTACAATTACATCTTTGACAAAGACTGTAATATCTTCAGGTACAGTGGAACCTGAACTAAGCTTGTGGCGGTGACTACAGGGGATAATGGAACCCATACTGCACAGTGGTACCAAAATAAATGTGGAAAACTGACTTCTAAAGCCTTGGCCTACCTCCTCACCAACACCTAGACTTCTTCATATGTTGAAGATAAAACAAATGAACAAAAAAATCTTTCCTGTTTGAGCATCTATCAAAACAAAGTACGTTCACACATTTTAATATTCAAAAACTTTTGTGAAGATTGCTGTTTCCCAGGGGTAATGAATAACATGAATCTGACATGTTCATAAATGTATATGGTCCATGTTAAGCATGATTTAATGCTAAATTCAATCTATTAAGTATTTATATCTAGTACATGTACATGCTGAAGCTGCAATAGTCCTTGCCCTTAAGGAATGTAACAATCTATTGGGAGGAAATAATATGTACCACAGAAAATTAAATACAAAATATTTAAGAGTATTACAAAGTAATTTTAGTTGGAGGGGAAGAGTACTAAAAAATCGGGGAAGGACTCTTAGAAGAAACGGCACCTGAGTTGTGCTTTGAAGGTAGCCAGGGATTCTGTGACGTAGAGATGAGGAAGGAGACCATTCCAGGCACAGTCAGCCTAAGAGAAAGGTTTTAGAGTCTCTCTCTTAGTATCTTTTCTCCAGGCCAATCAATGGAAGCAAGCTCTTGTTTGCTGATACCACAGTACTATCTTCAGCAAAACTAATAAATAGGAGTAATACCAAGGTGGTCTTGGCAGACAGACAATACTCCAGATAACAATTGAGGATATCTACATTGGAATCCTCCCCAGAACAGACACCCCAGATTTTCTGCAAGGCAGAAAACTTGGAAAGATAGATTTTTTTCCTCCTTCAAAAAAGGAAAAATGCCAGGAATTTTATATTATACATTATTCTCATAGAAAACCAGAAATTCCATCCACCTGGGATGAATTGTTATTTTTATTCTACTCTTAGCTATGTATACTCTGACCTGAACTTCAAAACACCTTAGCCCTAAAATGGGTGGGGGAGGCAGGCAGAGAGGTAAAGTTTGACCTTCTAAATGATGAGAACTTACTTTCTAAGAGAAATAATCATCATCTTGGGAATAATTGCTACTTCCTAAAGCTTTTTTAGCACCCAGGAAAGCCTATAATTATTATGAATAGAGAGGTTAAGAAAAGCTCTAGATTTTATTGTAGGTGGCCATCTAAAACAGAAGGGGCAAGCACAAAGGCCAAAATACAACAAAGAAATCAAGAAGAGTCATTCTGGATTACTCAATTACCTTTTTATCTATCTAGTATTTGTTCTGTGTGAATTGTAATGGTACTGTTTGTTCCCTATTTCACACGGATGGCTTTCAACCTGTTTTAATTTTCTTAAATGTCATCCTGAGCAGAAACCCAATAGAACATTGCCTTCGTAACTGACTAGAAACATCCTGAAGGAGGCAAACCTATGACAGTGATGTCCACTAGTTTAAAGCTGATAATTTAAAAGTTCACTTTCCTTAGGAACCCTGGAAAATCTACTGTGGAATTGATCCGGGTTTCTGTTAACAGTGAAACAATTTTTATTGTATTTATCTAATCCTGTAATTAAGATTCAAACAGGTTCAAAAGGGTTAATTAGGTCTAGGCTATCAAAATAGCAGACATGAGAATTGTAGCCTTGTTGAATAGCAACGATGTTTTAATTACAAATGCAGGGCTCATTATTTGTTCCAGAGTAAGCTATAATTCACAAGATACTAAGGAAATTGGTCCTGTAACTTGTGCTAAAACAAATGGGCAGTTGCTGCAATTGTGCTACTGCTACTTCCTTTGAGTCTGTGGTCCTCTGCTTGAATCGGCAATGCACAAAATGTACTTAGTCATTTTAAAGTCAAGGGTAGGAAAAGAAAATGGCTACCGAGCTGTAAGAATTTTTTTTTAAAGCTTTGCAGGAAAGAGATTTCAAACTCAAGCTCAGAGAACAGAGCCATGGGGAAACAAATCGTGTTCTAATTGCAATTAGCCTGAAAGATTCCTTGCAAAATATTAAAACTCACTTCCAAAAAGACATTTAGCCCACACAGGTCTGATTTTTACAGATACTGCCAAGACATGTTAATCAGGCTATATGAATAAAGCCATTCTTGACTACGATAGCTCTGAGTCTCCATGGTCTTCAACCACATCATAGAGAGATCTGAGGTTCATCTTCACATTTCTTTCCCAAGCATCCCCACAAATACGTGGTCTGTGTTCATTTCGGGGTTGGGGCTCTGGTTTGGGTTCTTGTCTACTGAGAGCTCTGTGGTTCCCTTTGTGCTAAATAAAGTAGTTGAAGGGGGAAAGAACCCTAGGCAGAAGCATTTTCTGATTCTTAGGATTTCTGAAATGCCTTTCACGGTAGAGGTACTGGTGCACCAGTGATAATGAAACTACACCTTTGTACACAAACGTTGGCCAGCAGCTCCAAGCAGGTTATAAAGAAAACCCCACTTTTGACAGTAATGAGTATAGAGATGGAAAAAAAAAAACCCTTCAGCTTTCAAGCTTTTGGCATACATGCAGCTTCTGAAGCAAAGGGCATGGGTTTTTAGGGTCAAGAAACCGCTTGGAAATCTCAAAACTAGATCATCCTTCTTTTGGAAAAGGAACGAAAAGAACTATAAAATTCCTATTTCATATTTGCATCAAAATAATTTAATGGGCTTCTTTTGCATATTTATTATTGCATTTTTAAACAGGGTTTGGTTGCCAGGGAAACAGGTTCTGGCCCAGTATTAATTTGGAACTAAAATATATTTGAGAAGTTGTGCTCAAAGGAAAAGAGCCTCTAATAATTCATCTGAGAAGGGAGTAGAATTTAGGTTTTACGTAACCATAGCTGTCTATTCTCTACTCCTTGGCTACTTTCTTATGAAATAATCCATTACAGTGGGTCACTGAGACTCAGTTTCAGCTAACAGGGCCATCTTTCCTCTTTCCTCCATTGAAAAATCTACCCTAGACAGCCTAAAAAATGTTAAAGGAAAAAAACCCATATAATGTGTTTGTTTCTGCACATTTAACAAAACTGCCTTTACAAGTAAATGGATCTACAGTGTCCTCTTTGACACGGTCCGCTTAAAATCCGTTTTGGAAAAATTAAATATTTTTCATTTCCCTTATTTAACTTGTTTGCGTATTTTGCCATTTTCACCAGAAACCCAATAATTTTCCGATTCAGTTTAAAATGGGGTGGAATGAAAAGCCTTTTCAAAAATTCCTTTGTTACCTAAATAGCGCCATACCTTTCCTACGCGATTATTTTCAAGGATGGAATCTTTCTACTTTTACAGCAGAATCTCTTTGCAGGTTTAAAAAGAATAACAGCAACTATGTCAAAAGGAAAGGCTGCCCAATTTGAGTCACTAGAAAAAAAAGCCACCATTTTGCTAGTTCATTTCTGTTCTAAAAGCCATACTCTAACCCATCTCTGATGCTGGCTACATTGGCTTGAGAAATCTATAAAACATGCAAATTTCAACCTACCTGCAATTTCCACCTCCCTCAGTGCCGTACCAGCATGGCAGCACACTCTGCCATCTTTATGGAAAGCGATGGAGACCAACTGAACTCCCCGTCTTCTTGCTCACAATTTTTAGATGCAGTTGTCAAAAAATCATACGGAGAACAGCTTGAATGTACTGTGATCATGAGAACTGAATTTATCAATAGGGAAACAGGATGGGTGGGGGATGTCTTCATCCAAGATTTCTCTGAAGCTGCAACCAAGGAGGTGGGTTGGTTGGCTTTTTTTTTTCCTCGCTCCTCTGAGAGTTCGAAAGCCTGGAGCTGACCACTGCAAAGGGCCACTTGTCACATTTGCTGAAAATCAACCTATGGCTACCAGGGCTGAAAATCTAAATTTGAGAACCAGAGCCCCATCGACACACACACCCGGTGTGCACTGCATAGGAGTTAAAAATAGATTGGACGTGCCTCCTACCTGCATAATAAAGATGTAAGTTTCGAATGCTCTAATTTGATATTCACATTAATTAACAATACAACATTCATTATTTAAATGACAGCAAATGCAGGAAGAAAAGGGTGACACCATCTGGAAGCAGTTTTTTGGTTGTTGGGGTTTTTTTTTTTTGTTTTTGTTTTGGGGGATTTTGCTTTAAAGGGGGGGGGATGGGGAACACAACTCTGTTCTGAACGTGATGACAAGCAAACAGCCAGGAGCAAATGAAAACAGAACTGAAAGGTGATGTTTAAATCTCTCAGCCCTTACCGGAGCACAGGCAAGTCTTCCCTACCAGATGATATGGCACACAGAGCATTTACATACTCACATTTGAAATACTAGGCAACGTATAATGAATTCTATACACAGCATGCACACAGCACAAGCAATGTTAATCCTGCCTGCCCTTTCCGGCTGGCAGGGGGAAGATACATACTGCAGCATAGCTCTGGGGAAGGAGGAGGCAAGGGACTGCTCACCTTAAATGCAGTATCTGATTAATGTTGGAAGTGACATTGCATATCAGCTACAGAGTCTTGGTTCAACTGGGTAGGAGGGAACAAAGAAAAATGTCATCAACTGGTGATGTAAGATGAGTCCAATCACTAAACCCTGCTTGGTAAACTCCAAATTCTGCAACCACACAGTGGTAGGCATTTCCAGCCCTTTTCCAGGCGGCTGTGCAATGGCTGGGTCCTCCTGCTTCCTTCTGAGAATAAAACAATCCTTTTGCTAATGAAGAAAGCCTGGCAAGCCCACTGTAATATCCTCTTCTTGGAGAACGAATTCAGACAGTACGTATTTGGTCCTGGCTGGGATTCATGGATTGTTCGTGTTAGACCTTGGGTTGAGAAAACAATGTAAAGCTAGCCTAGGCACTAGATAAATATTAATTCTGATGGATGGTGGAGCATCTCGGCATCGGTTTGCAGAATCCTTAATGGTACTGGGAGGACCGTAGAAGGATGAGGTCTCAGTGCATGATCAGCTGTCTCGGGCTGAGCGATATGCTGCTAACCACAGGCAGTGTAAATATATCTGCTAAATATATCGGCTGAATATGCAGAGGTGGCAGGTACTCTCTTGGACAGAATTTGGTTGAAATATGAATGGTTTGGCTTCATTTAGGAGCACAATAAAGCACAGTAAAGGAGCAAGGATTTCGTGCTGGGTTCTTTTCAATTTACGGCAGGCTATTTATTATAAAAGCGAACCTGAAGGATATTGACCTACATATAACACACAGACTTACAGCATGCCATAGATCGTCAGAGCAAGGGAAGGCAGCAATGACTGTTTTTCTCTCCTCCCTTCCCCCCCTCCAAGAAAAAAAATTAAATTGAAAGCCCCAACTCACAACTGTGAATTCCAGAAGGCTAGAGTACATACTGTACGGGAAGAAACCATGTTGTGCTGGGATGCAATCTTTCTTTGTTTTTCTCCGAGGCTTTTCTCAGCTAAGATTAGACAGTGACATCATGGAAGTCATTGCAGGCACCAAGGTGCTAGAGTTTTAGGGCTGACATGTTTTTGGAACATTACATCTCATCTGTCCAAATACCCAATTTCATACCACCATCTTTCTCGGCATCTCTCCTCCCCACCCCACCGCACCCCACCACACCCCCTGGCCTTCAAGATTAATGGGATCTGCTTAGACCCAGTATAATAAACTGGGACTCTCTTCTATGGAGACTGCGACAAGTAAATAGTGGGAAACTAAATGGTAGAAATAAAATAAAAATTTCAAAGATCCTCCCACATCTCACCATTTATCCCTTCCCCTCAAGAAAAACAAGCACGCACACACTCATACACGCAGCCCTCCAAGCTCCAACGGCAATGAAACGCTTCACATGTGGAATAAAAATTGCCAGCTAGAAAGGATTGCTTAGTCGGGCTTTTGAAGACATACCTAACAAGCAAATGGTAGCTTTTCTATATCTCCATTGTCGCCATGTCCCCAAAGGGAGCGAAACAGCTCAGCTTACTGGAGTTGCTCCCCCAAGACTATGCATGGTCAGATAAAGAACCGAAAGCGCTTAATTTACTATGTTGTAAAAAGAAAAGAGTCTCTTATTTTTAAGGAAATAGAACAGACTCCTCTTCCTCCTCTTTGCTTAGCCACAAAGAAACAATACCCTCCCCCACCCTTAGAACCTGGAAAAAAGCCAGGACATTAAAAAAAAATGCTATGAAACTGATTTTGAATATATACTCTTTATTTATTTTTTTGGTCTACTTGCTCCTCTTTCCCATCCCAAAGAATACCGCACTATTGGATAAACCAGTGTTAATTCTGCCCAAGTATGAAACAGCAGGAGTAATTTCTTGAATCTAAAGCCACTTTTCTTTAATAGCCTCTGTCTTCTCAAAAGACTAGATAACAACAATCATGTTATCCAAAGAGTCAAGTTTGTTGGAAAAAATCTTTCAAGGGAAAGAGACCTATTAAATATTCAGGTGCCATGTTTCACAACTAGATCCTTCCTTCCTTCCTTCCTTCCTTCTCTCTCTCTCTCTCTCTCTCTCTCTCTCTCTCTCTCTCTCTCTCTCTCTCTCTCTCTCTCTCTCTCTCTCTCTCTCTCTCTCTTTCTTTCTTTCTTTCTTCCTTTCTTCCTTTCTCTTCCTTCCTTCCTTCCTTCCTTCCTTCCTTCCTTCCTTCCTTCCTTCCTTCCTTCCTTCCAAAGCCAGGAATTAGGTTGTCCAAGTAGGCATACCTTAACCATGTGGATTTTCTTACCCAGTGGAGCACATCTCTCATATCCAACTAGTTCCACAACAAATGAAGCTCTGACAAAAACCATTAGTTACTAACCTCACATCCACTGATAGAACCTTGTTCTTCCTTCCCCCCCTCCCCCCACAATCTCAAAACAAAAACAAACTAGACAATATCAGAATGAAACCTCTCAGGGCTCTAGAGTCTTCCATTGCCTTAAGAGGACGAGAACTGGATAGGATATGAGGGAAAATACTTCAGACACCTAATGAATGGCAAAAATTCTGGTGATAAGCAAAGCCTGTTTATCTCCTTCCCCAGTTTAGCTTTTTGTCTTTGATAAGCACTCATGGAGCTGCTATGGTGGCTAAATTATGGCTAACTGTAGAAGAACTCTGCATCTCTTTTGCTGGTATAACAACAATGGCAACCAGAGTAATCCATACCAGGCTCCCTTGAGGTAAGGGAATACCATTATTTCCACTTTAAAGGGGCAGAGTTTGGCTGAGTGTGGTCAGATCTTCTATTACTACTCAGCATGCCAGATGCCAAGATGTACACTCAGTTTGCTAGGCCAAGCTGCTTCCACATCTCCCTATGGAATTCACCATCATGCCCTTTTCAAACAGGCTCTAAAAAGCATTCATTGGGTTATTGTGTAATACTCCAAAACTCGATTTGTGTAAATGTGGGACATTTCGGAGAGGTATTTCTTGGTTGTGTAAAACAAATTCAGATTATAACTAGGAAACTTTAGTTTGACTTTTGTGAATGATCGATTTATGCGTTTAAAAAAAAAGAGGAAAAGGAGTAAATGTATCCCTCAAGTCAGGGATTCTTGTCTTTTTTGAGTCATGGACCCCTCAAGTAGTCTGGTGAAACCTAGGGGATCCTTTCTCAGAATCATATTTTTAAATGAATAACACAAAATACATAGAATTACAGAGGAAACCAAGTACATTAGAATATCATGATCAGAATTTTAAAAACAAGGTCATCTTCCTTAAGCTTTCTAATAACCACAAATGGCAAAGGCGCATCTTCATTTACGAGATCTTTATTTGTGAGCTCTTTCCACCAGTCTTCTCAAAGTATAAATTCAACAAACAAGACAAGGCTTATTCATCATTTTTTTCCCTCTTAAAGTGACAATCAAAAATCCCTTTTGAAGATTCATTGACTTTTTAGAGAAGGAACAGTAGTCAGAAAAGAGAGGTAGGTACAGGAATCATAGGCCACAGACTAGAAGGGACCTCAAGAACTCATTTAATTTGACTTCCTCATTTTAGAGCTGAGGAAACTGAGGCCCAGGAGGAGTTAAGTGATTTGTTCTGAGTCACATAGGTTATAAGCATGAGGCAAGATTTGAACTTAGGTTCTCTGATTCTATAACCAACTCTCTTCCCACGAATGACAAGCAGAAGTTTGGACAATCAATCATTAGGAGATCCAAGCCAGAATTGGAACCCACATCACCATTCTATACAATTTCATAGAGCCTAAACTAGAAAGGAAGGTCAATGCAACAATTCCATTTTAGAGATGAAGAAACTAAGACTCAGAGAGAAATGACTTGACTAAGGTCCTCAATTCAACAAATTACAGACATGGGATTTGAACCCAGGTAGGTACTCTGACTTCAAATACAGTATCTCTTCTATTATTTTACACTGCTGTTCTCAAGGTAAGAATCCTGGGCAGTTTTTAGCATCATAGCAATGAGGTTTCCAAAGGTGGGGAAAGTGAATCCTAGGATCTGCCCTGAGGAAGTCTTGGGCTCCATTTTCTTTTTGTATTAAAAATGCTTACGTGCTCACAACCTAATTGCTTTGGGCCCTGAATAAATTGCTTTCAGGCCTGTGAAACCAAACCAAATTGCATGGCTCAAATAAAAGCACATAATCTGTGCATTAACCGTGTCTGAAGCAATCAGCAACAGCAGCAACAGATAGCACAATCACATTAGTGCTCTAGCCCCCAGGTTGCCGAGCCTTCCGTGCAGGCTGTTTTAATCAGAGATGTTTCATACTATGGCTTTCAGGCCAGCCAATTAGAGCTTTGTCCAAACAGGAGAAACAGGGACTTGCTGAGATAAGGATAAAGGACCTCATTCCTAATGACATCCCCTCAAAACCATAATGGGGTCCTTGTTAAAGAAGGTTGCTTTGTCTGATAATACTTATAAGATGTATTTATGTGGCTACCAATTGTATTTAAATAGAATATTCTGAGGGACTCAAACTATTACCTATTTCTCAGCTATTCAGTGGTGTTACTTGGCTTTCAGATTTAAAATTTACTCCTCCCTTGCAGGAGTTAGAAAAAGAGTGTTTTCTCTTTTCTCTATCCCCAGATCCCTATTAAACTAAAAGGCGAGAGAGAATTGACAGATGATTTCCATCATCCTTATTGTCTGTCTCTATATGAAAAGTAGGGAGCAATGTGGTACATTTGAGTCTTTGATTTGCAGTCAAAGGATTCTGGTTCCTATTTCAACCATTTATGACTCATGACCTGGAGTGAGTTTTTTAACTCTTCTAGTCCTCAGTTTTCTCAGCTGTAAAATTAGAGGGTTGATTAGATAATCTGTAGGGTTCCTTCCAGATCTAAATCTATCTTCCAGATCTAAATCTATCTTCCTATGAATTTTATTTCATAGAAAGGGAAACTGAGGCATGAGAATAAGTGATTTGGAGCAAGTCAATTAATATCACTGGACTTCAATTCCCTCGATTGTAAAATGACAGAATTGGACATGATGGCTCCAGAGGTCACTCCTTTCCAGCTCTGGAGCTGTGATCTTGTGAAACTTGACCATGGTTATAGAATCAATGGAAATGAACTAGAACTGAGGCATGCTGGAGATTGGTATATGGGGTTGGTCAGTGCATTTTTCATCTCTGTTGGTGTAGAGTAACTTTAGACATCATCCAGATGGCTCTGCAAACACCCTAGAAGTCAAAACTAGCCATATTCTGTCTGAGCGCATCCAGGGTGATCATCTTACCTGTCGAGGGTAGACACGAGTGGTCTTAACTGGGCACTGAGACTCTGCCTTGCCATACATCCAGGAGAATGAGGAGATCAGAGATCAGAAGATGAATTTTCATGGATGGAGATGGCAGGAACTTAGACCTGCAGAAAGAAGACCCTGAATGAGTATGGTTTGCTGTGAACATATTTATTAAGTGCCTACTATATACAAGATACACCATGCTAGGCTGGGAAGAGATCTCTGCTCTCAGGGAGATTATAATCTAGCATGTATGTCTATTTGAGGGTGGAATTCAATTTAATTCAACACTTATTGAGCAATTGCTGGGTTCACAATGCTGTGCTAGACGTTAGGGATCAAAGTACAAAAATGAGACCGACTTTGCCCTCAAGAAGCCTTACATCATCCGGGGGAGAGGGGAGCAACTATTACATGTACAGACATAAATGTAAAATATATATAAAGCTACATAAAGGGATGAAGGGAAATATATTAGAAATAAGATTAGAAAAGGATTGCATGCACAAAAGAGGCTAAAATAGAATGAATGGCTTGAGAAGTTCAAGAAGGGAATGATTACTTTGAGAAGGGGAGGGTATGCATGTGAGAATATCAATCAGTCAACAATGATTTATTACATGCCTGCTATGTGCCAGGCACTGTGCAAGAAGTTTTGTTGTTTTTCAATCACTTCAGCCATGCCTGACTCTCTGTGACCCCATATGGAATTTTCTTGGTAAAGATGCCAGTGATTTACCATTTTCTTTTCCAGTTAATTTGACAGATGAGAAAACTGAGGCAAATAAGGTTAAGTGACTAACCCAAGGTCACATAGCCAGTAAATGTCTGAGACCAGATTTGAACGGGAGATAGCCTTCCTAACTTTAGGCCCCTACCCACTATTCCCTCTAGCTGCCTAGGAGCTAAGGATCCGAATATGAAAGCAAAGCTTGATTTGAAGCCAAATACATGCATGCATATATGCACGCACATGTACACGTACACACACACACACACACACACACACACACAGCAGAGGTTGTCCCTTCTTGGTTCAAACATTAGCAAAAACATGATCATTGCCTTTGTCATCATCAAATTTTTTCCTCTTGTGAAATGGTGGCCGAATGTTTTCAGTGACTATAATTGGTCAGGATTCTGTTTCTTAGCAGTGCCAAGAGTACATAATGACTTAATGTTTATGGGGAAAAAGAACATTCCTGCATTCTGAACTGGACATTTGTCTGCCATTATCCCAGTTCTGGACCCTGTAAACCAAAGGGCAAAAGAACAAGATTTCCTAGCACCTGGATCAGTAGGGTATGGGAGAAGGAACAAGGAAGGGGTGGGTTGGAAAGCAATGGTGGATAGATGAGTCAGAGTGGAAGAAGGAGAAACCTTGCTGAGAGATCTTTCCCTGAGACCTCCTAGAAGAGGCTCTTTCCTTCTCTTTTTCTCCCCCTGGGTAGCAATTGCTGAAGAGCTCTCAGCCTAAGAAGTATAGCTAGAAGACTCAGCTGATCAAGTAGGGTGAGTCAATAAATATTATACATCTACAATGTGCCAGAAACTGTGCTAAGCACTGAAGAATCAGAGAAAGGCAAGAGATAGCCACTGCCTTCAAGGAGCTCACAATCTAATAAGGAAGACAACCTGAACACAACAACTCACAAATAAGCTGGATCAATTGGAGGCAATCAATAGAGGGAAGGCGTTGGATTTAAGGGGGCTCAGGAAAAGTTTCTTATACCACTTGAGCTCAAACTTGAAGGAAGCCAGGGAGCAGAAATGAGAAAGGAAAGCATTCTAGATTCAGGGGACAGCCTAGAGTTTGGAAATGAAGAACAGCAAGGAGGCCAGTGATGCCGGATCACACAGAGTGAGGGGCATGAGGGATGGAAAGCTATATGGAGAAGGGCATATTATCAAAGGATTTTTTACAATTAAAATTAATTTTTAAAGATAATGGGAAGAGGCCTCTTCTACAGTTTTCAGAGTCTGCTGAGAGGACTGTTCTGGATTCAGTCACCAATCATCTTCAATATAACACACACATCCCTCCTCCATCACTAAGGAACCAAACAAAATGAATGTCCTTTAGCAAGGGGCCAGAAGACATGTACCAACAGAAGGGCCCCGAATATATGCCCAGCTCCATGGGAAATGTTCCCATCTAACTTCTTCAACACTATTAAAAGCCTTTGCCTATGCCACTGAACTGCCCTGATCCCATGCTGCCCACTCATTGAATTAAGAAGGATAATGAGAATGTGGCATGACTTGGTTGTCTCAAGTCCAGGAGGATCATCAACCCCCTTTCATCTTTCACCATAGCCTGAAGATTCACTACGCCCACTAATCCCATGCTGGCAACTGAGGCTTGGTCAGCCTTCTTATGAAAGGATTTAAATACCAAACAGGCTTTCCTATTTGATTTTAGAGGTAATAGGGAGCCACTGGAGTTTATTAAGTAGAATATAACAGGATCCCATGGTCAGAGTTGAACTTCTAGAAAATTTCTTTGACATCTGAGTGAAGAATCAACTGGAGTAGGGAGAGATTTAGGGTAGGCAGAACAACTAGCAGGTTGTTGCAATAGCCCAGCATGAGGTACTAAGAGTCTTCAGTAGAAGACCAGTGGCATGGAATGACGGACTGCAGTGCCAGAGGAAAGAAGGTGTATGCAAATTGTTAAGAAATAAAATCCACAGTATCTGACAACTGATTGGATGGGGGAGGAGGTGTGTGAAAAAGAGTTAGGAATTGAAGATGACAGCTAGGTTTTGATCCTGGGTAACTGGGAAGATGGTGGACTCCTAAACAGTAGAGAGAAGGGAAGGTTTGAGGAGAAAGATGATTTCAGTTTTTGAAATATTGAGATGGCCATAGGCCATCCAGTTTGTTGGAGATACTTTACTGGAAGTCATCAGAGCTTTAAGAATTATTGGCATAGAAATGATCATTAAATCCATGGAAGCTTATGATGCCACCAAGTGAAATTGTATAGAGGGAGAAGAAAAGAAGGCCCAGACAGACTCTATGGCTTATCTAGTCATGACCTGGATAAAAGTCCAGCAAAGGAGAAAGGGAAGGAGTGGTCAGATAGGTAAGTGGAGAACCAGCATAGAGTAGCATCATGAAAACTTAGAGAGAAGAGAGAATTAAGTCCTTCGTTATGGGAGGGTCACAAAACTGGGTTTTTTATCTCCCCTACCAGGACTCTCTGCTCCAGATTGTTTTAATCCCTCTTCCTCTACCCTGCCTATCATTTCTCCCCCGCTCTTTATTTTTGTTCAGTTTCCCTCTCCTAGAATGCCTTCCCCTACCTTTTTGTTTATCCAAATTCTAACCACAGTATAAAATTGAGTCATAATCCTCCTCTTGGAATTTTGGGATTGAAATCAACATTAGACATCATATAGTCCAATCCCCTCATTTTGCAGAGGATTTCACAGGGAAACTAAGACCTACAGACCGTGTAAATTAACTACCCTTTTCTTTCAAATCCCATTGTAAAAAATTGTGTGGTCACATGGTGAAGGGGTTAAATTAGTGAACAAGGAGGTTCAGATAAGTTTGGGTCCAAGGACAAAAATTCTGTGAACATATCTGATAACATAACCGTTGTTCTCTTCCTTCTCCACCCTTCACTTGGTAGGGAAATGTGGCTATGTCTTTCCAGTGGTAGCTAGTTATCTGAGAACTAGAGAAGGGAGAAGGAAAAATAAAATATACTAATAAGACATGAAGGGCAGCAAGACCTACAAAGGAACCCAGAGATAAAGACCCTCTATTGGGGCTAATTTTTTCTCTTGTGAGGAGGTCAGGGGATATGATGATGACAGTTTAATAGAGTAAACAACTAAAGCCAGCTATTTGAGACAGATGATTGAGTGACATTTAGAGAGGAATGATGCCTGTGAGCATCAAGGGATCAGAGGAAAGTGCAATATGGCTTAATGAATATAAAGCCCAAGATCTAAGGAGAAAGGTCACTCCCTAGAGCTGCTTACTGCTTCCATGTAGAGTCAATAAATGTTTAAATGCATTGAGTTGCTATGCTTTCCTTGATTCTGACCATTTATGGAATTTATTTTTAAAAATGGAAAGAAGCATTAGGAGGAAGATGGAGAAGATATAATGTCATTATCCAAAGTGTCCCCAAACTGGAATGCCATTCCTTTGGCACTTAATCATACCTTGTCCCATTACTTCCATGATTATCTTAAAATGTAACTTAAACTCTTCATTGTAATTTTACTTTTAATGGGATTAGCCTTTGTTTAAAACAAGGTCCCTGTTTTCCTTGATCTTGCAATCTAGCACGAGTGCAGATGCTTCTTCATATCTCCCACAGTACCTAGCACAGAGACTTGCCCATAGTAGACACAACAAATATTTGTTCATTTATCAGTACCACAGTACATTTGATGTTGTATGTGAAAGGGAGGAGGTATGTGCAAATTGTTATGAAAAGAAAATCAACAGTACCTGATAACCGATTTGATATAGGACAGGTGTGTGAAAAAGAGTAAAGATACTCTAGGGTAGTGTTGGTGAAGGTTTTTGAGTTTGTGTGCCCAGACTACAACTTCAAGCTGTCTGTGAGCCACCGGCATTAACCCAGAGAGCAGAGGGAGGAAGTGTTTCCTTTGGGCGACTGGTTAGAGGGGCAGGGCACTTGAAAAATGTCCTTGGGCACTCGGAAGAGGGGAATGGAGCAGCTCCCCCAGTGCTAGCCAATACTTTGTCAATGCTACTCTAGGGTATGAGGCAATTGATTCAAGTGCTGAACTTGAAATGAAGAAAATCTTGGTTTGAATCCCATTCTGATGCTCACTAGCTGTGAGATTGTGGGCAAATAATTTAAGTTTTCTAAGTCTCAGCTCCCTAATTTGTAAATAATAACAATAACACCCTATAACTCTAATTAGAAGATAATATAATAACCTCATAGAGTTATGAATTTCAAATGAAAGGAGATGTATAAGATACTTTGCAATTTAAAAATTTTGTGTTATTCTTATTAAATGATGATAAAATGATGATAGCTATTATTATTTGAAGTGATTATTAGACCTGGATTCAAATGCTACTTTTGACTCAATACCCATGTGACAATGGGCAAGATACTTAACCTCAGATATGGATTCAACTATAAAATAAAGAAGAATGAACTGGTTGATCTCTATCATCCCTGCTAGATCTCCATCTATGATCCTATTATTTCAACCTGAATTATATTTCATTAATTCAGATCACCAGTAATGGGATTTGAAGATTAACCTTTTGGATTCTTGTAAAAGAGTCTGAAGAATGCCCCATGATAAATACTTGTTGATAGATTGTGTGTTAGTAAAATATGAATTGATTGTAATTGTAAGAAAAATGGCCCAGGGGTAAGAGGTTAGAAGTGGGTAGAGATTTTTAGATCATCTTAGGAAAATTCAACAATGTGATAGATTAATTTACTAAATTAAGGTGAGCTGGCTAAGTTTAGTTAACTGCAGCAATACTTACCTCACCCCCACCTCTCCCCATCTGATTTGCAAAGAAACAGCTCATCGTGTTAGCATGAAGAGCTTTAAAAAAATCACAGGCTTCATTTCCCATCATTCTCATACTTAGATTTTGAAACCAAAAGGTGCAAAACTAAAAAGGCCACAGAACACCTGCAGGAAGCCTTGACTGCTCAAATTCTCACCCTTGGGGCACACATCTCCAACTCCAGGACACAAGGGCTACTTAAAATGGCAGGCTTTTAATTACACTGACAAGGGTCTTTGAACACCCACACCCAAAGCTGTGGTTGATAACAAAGGAAGGTACTTCTTAAATGTGGAGATAAATGGGCAGGGACCTCAGTGCTGAAACCAGTTCTTGAAGGGGATCAGCAGTATTCTGAGAGGATTTCACAGATATATAGATATATATCTACCACATACATGGCTCAAGAGAAGGCTCAGAATGGGCACAGATGGTGCTGGTAGGCTCTAAGGCAGCGGTTCTCAACCTCTCAATTTGTAGCAATGAGAATACATAATGCACATCAGGTATTTACATTCCAAATCACAACTGTAGCAAAATGACAGTTTTGAAGTAGCCACCAAAATGATTTTTTGGTTTGGGGTCACTGCAACCTGAGGAACTGTATTGCGGGGTTACGGCATTAGAAAGGTTGAGAACCGCTGCTCTAAGCAATTTAATTTCAACACCAACTGCTCTCTCCAAAATTACCAGTGGTCTCTTAGTTGTGGAATCTAAAAGCTTCTCCTCACCCTTCTTCTTGACCTCTCAGCAGAATTTGACATTTCTGATCACCTCCTCTGGAATATTCTTTCCTCTAGCTTTTTGGGACATTAGTCTCTTCTTGTTTGCCTTCTACCTGCCTGACCCCACCTCTTCAATGTCCTTTCCTGATTCATTAGCCATGTCCTATCCACTAACCATGGATGTCCTTTCCCCCTCCCCCCAAGGCTCTGTTCTGGGCCCTCTTCTCTTTTCCATTGATATGATTTCACATGGTCATATCAACTCCAATGAACTCAATTATCTTCAAGAAGATGATTTTCTAGATTTATATATTCAGCCCCAGTCTCTCTCCCGAGCTAGGCTTTTATTACCAACAGCCTCTTAAACATCTCAAACTGGATGTCTCATAGGCATCTTAAATTCGTGATGTCCAAAATAGAACTCAGGAACTTCCTTCCACCTCACACGCAACCCTCCCCTCTTCCAAATTTCCCATTTCTGTGTAGGACACCATCTTTCTAGTCACTCAGGTTTACAATCTTGGTTATCATCCTCAACTCCCTCCTCCTACTCACCCCACACCAAATACTATTGTTATGACCTTCAAAATATCTCTCATGTGCATCATCTTCTCTTCACTCACACATCCAGGACCTTTGTTCCGGCTTTTATCACCTTTTGCTTGGATGACAATAGCCTCAAATTGGTTTTATTGCCTCCAGTCTATCATCCCTCTAATCCATCTTCCACAGAGTTGCCCCCAAAGAGATTTTCCTAAAGCACAGGTGTTTCTAGTCATCCCTCTAGTGCCATCCCTCTATTCAAACTCCAATAGCTCCCAGTTAGTCCTAGTGTCAAATATAAAGTCCTTTGTTTTACATATATTTAAGTTTAATCATAAGCTGTCTTTCTGAGGCCAGCCTCAGAGGAAAAACTGCTTAATAGATGATCTAATGAGAAAAAAAAAAGAAGTTTTGCACCCAAACCCCTAAAAGGTGTTATTTCACCAAATATTATTGAAAGGGAAGAATAAGAACATACTTCCTCCACTAAATCAATCAATCAATCAATATTTATTAAGCACCTACTATGTTCCAGGTACTGCGCTAAAGCTCCAATTAGATACCTGATAAAAATAGAGGTCCATATGAATTCTTAAGAGACAAGGTCTGGAAGGTCCAAGCAGGAAGAATTTGATGTATGGCCCCAACAGATGGTACATAAGTGGTGAGAGATGGGGTAACATTTTTGATGGCAGAACAAAATTAAAAAAAAAAAAAGAACTCAGTAGGCTATAATGTTGGCCTGAAGCTTAGAAGATGACATTTTAAAGGGATAAAAATGATGTGGGGATTTTTTTTAGAGCAACATTAAAAGTACAGGACATAGGAAACTTGACGAGAATAGGTCTGAAAAAGATCGGGGGGCGGATTTAGTGGACTACAGCCTCAAAATGAATCAACAGTATGAAATGGAAACCAATATCTATGTCAAGGGAGGCATAATATCAGGACTGGAAGGACCACAGCTGAATTGTGGCTTTCCAATGTTCTGGGTAGGAGGGACAGTAATATTGGAGAGCATCCAGAAGAAGGTGATCAAGATGTCAAGATAATGATAGGGGGGAAGAATGAATAAATGTTTAACCGTTCAAGGGGAGAAGACTTCAAGTGAACAATAGTCTTCCAATATTTGAAGAACTGCCATGCCAAAAAGGATTAGACTTCTGCTTTGCCCCAAAGGACAAAACTAATTGCTATGGATGGTCATAGCAAAGAGGCTAATTTAGGCTTGATAGAAGGGAAATTGCCTAATTAAACTTGATCCCAAGTAACAAGAATTGACTCAGGACGGGATAGATATTCCCCTCATCGAAGATCTTCGAACTCAGTGCAGATGACTATTTGTTGGATACATTTGTGAAGCAGATTCTTCCCCAGATATGGCTTGGTTGATGTGGCCGCTGATGGTCCTCCAACTCTGAAATCCTACCATTATCTGTTTTCTCCCAATAACAGCATGTATCCATGATGTCTTTGTCATTTTTTACTACCTCCTCTCATGTGTTAGAACACATTCTGGTGCTGGACACAGTGTCCAGGGTCAATGTTCTGATAGAGTGGCTTCAAAGACTTTTCAATAGATAGAACACATGGTTCCCTGTGGGATGCTTGGAAGCAACTCGAGGCACAGAAATCATTCAAATCTGTCCTCCTTTACAAAGTTCAGTAAATTCCCGGCATGTGTAAATTAGGCAGGCCTGGAAGTGGGTGGGGAAGTATGTCACTTATACCACTTGCCTGGAATCAAAGCCTTCTAAAAATTCTCCAAATTTTTAAAAAATTTTGTTACCTTCTTTATTTAGGAAGTGACAATTTGTGAATTTTGGAGAGATATTCAGGTAGAAAAATGCACACAAAAAAAATTCAGAGGGGAATCACTATATTACTGAGACTCCAAAGGTTGATGCCAACAATACATATAGTCATTACCTTTATGGATGCTTTGAAATGATGTTGGCCCTACATTCCACATTACTCAAAATATTAGACATATATCACTTCCCCAGTGACTCAGCTTCCCTAAAAACGTCATTTATGAAGTCAGGGTGGAGATATTCATTTCTCTGACAGAAATGGAGAAGACACTTGGGTTAAGAACAAAACCTCAAAGACAGCCTTGCTTTATGGTTCTTAAAAAATTCCAGTTGGGTATTTTCTAAGTCTCTTCTTTAGGAGAAATGGGGGAATTTGGATGTGAAAAATTAAAAGCCCACACTTCAATGGATGGTTGGCCCCAGTGAATCTGTAAAACCTATGACCTTTCTAAAGGCAGAGTTGGAGGGGGGGGGTGGGCTGTGGTGATGGAAAAGGAACAATATTAGTAATGTTGGCCTTGGTAGGCAGGGTGCTTAATAATACTGGGGTGTTAAGGCTATAAAAATTTGGGGGAAATACCACTGAAGGAATCCCTATTTTAGCCTCCCCTGGCCGCCATATGCAAGTCTTGAATTTCTAATTGAAAGCTGGTATTGCCGTAGAGAGAGTTCAGGGTTTGACTCAGAAAGACCCAGGTTCAAATCCAGCCTAGACACTTATTAACTGTGTGTCTTTGGCTACTGTTTGCCTCAATTTCTTCACCTGTAAGATAGGGATAATGATTGCATCTATGTCATAGGGTAATTGTGAGAATCAAAAGAAATTTTATTTGTAAAAAACACTTAGGAAAAATGCAAGATACATATGCAGGCACTACCCAAATGCTCGTTTCCTTCTCCTTCCAAACCCTTCTCTGTTTATTGCTGCCAAGACACTCATGAAGAAGGGCTGGGGAATGATGTCTCTTTACTACACTCAGCACCAACCATGGACAAATGATGTGTCTCTGGTTTGTTCATTTTACAAAATAGGACATATCTATTACTGTGATGGGCAGTAGATAGAATGCCAGGCCTGAAATCTGGAAGAGTAATCTTCATAAGTTCAAATCTGGTCTAACAATACTTCCTAGCTGTATGAATCTGGACAACTCACTTAATCCTATTTGCCTCAGTTTCCTGATTTTCAAAATGAGATGTAGAAGGAAATGGCAAATGGCTCTACTATATCTGCCAAGAAAACCCCATATAGGATCATGAAGTCAGAAATGACTGAAACAAATGAATAACAACAAAAATTGCTGTGATATGCAGCAATCAAGCATCAAGTCATTCTTATCAATGTCAACTCCTACATATCAAGGTTTTTAAGAGAACTGTCTTTGACACATCAGAGATAAGCGATGTTGGTGGGTCAAGCAGTACAGCTCCAAATCCCTCTATAACTTAGACCAGAGGCTTTGAGTCTTTGCATGTTGTGGGTCCCACTTTGGCAGTCTGGTGAAACCTATGGATACCTCAGATAGTGTTTTTTACATGAATAAAATATAGAGGATCATAAAGAAAATAAATTATATTGAGATACAGTTATAAGTTTTTTTAAAATTCACAGACCCCAAATTAAGAAGACTCGCTAACTTAGTACAAGGTCTTAGGGAATTGCTCTGGCTAAAAGTGCATCAGTGTATAGCTGGGCTGGTAACAGACTCTTCTGAATTTAGTAAGCTAGGTTGGTCCTTGGTCAAGAGACTAGGGCTTTCCATCTTGGTCAAGGCTTGCCAGGGCTTGATGCGCATTCATTCTTTTAGCACAGCCTTCAAGAACCCTGAGTTCCTTAAAGGAATAAATTAAAATAAAATTTAAATTAAAAAATAAAGACTCCCAAGTCCCCTCTATTTCACCATAAGCCTCCAGGATAATAAGAATAGTAGTTACCATTTATATAGCACCTACTAGGTGCCAACCACTTTACAATTATTATCTCATTTGACCCTCACATCAAACCTGGGAGGTAGATGCTCTTGTTATTTTCATTTTGTAGTTCAGGAAACTGAGGCAAACAGAAGTTCTGTGACTTACCTACCTAATAAGTATCTGAGATTGAACTTGAACTCAGGTCTTCCTGACTCAAGGTTCAATGCTCCACTGTGCCACCTTGCTGCTTGTACCATAGAGGAGAGAGAGGGGCACCTCTGACTCTTCTCCTTCTTAATCTCCTATACCCAACTAGTTCCCAAATACGGCAGATTCCAGCCCCACAACGTTACTTGTCTCTGCTTGCACGGTTATCACTCTATTTTAAATCTGGATCACTTTTCACCTGGACTATTACAGTAGTCTTCCAAGCAGTACTCCTATTTTAGTCTCTGCCCAAAAGATGTCAAAACAATGTCCCTAAGACACACGTGTGACCTAGTATTTTCCTATTCCACAAGCTTCGGTGACTTCCTATTTTCTCTAGGATAAAATATAAACTCTTCAGTTAGCATTTAAAATCCTACACCATCTGGCTGCAACCTACCTTTCTATTTTGGTGCCAAATTGGACAATTGGCTGTTCTTGAAACTCAGCATTCCTTATCCCAACTCAGGGCAGTTGCACAAGTTGTGCCACATGCCAAGAAGTTACTCCCTTCTCGGTTTTGTCTTAGAATCTTTGACTTCTTTGAAGGGACAGCTCAGATTCAACTCCTCTATGAACATTTCCTTCAGATTGTAATAACTGTTTTTCAGATCTAGTACAAGCAAAACCAACCTAGCCAGGGCAGATAACAAATCTTCCCTCAAATCAACTTTTTTGAGACAAATTGTCTGAGGGGAACGGGGAAACTCTGGAACACGATGTAGCTGCCTAGCCACAGAGTAGAAGAAGGTGGGTGCTCGTTTGGGGTGCAAAATTCAGGGAGTGAAAGCATCTATTAGCTCTCTACTTTAAATTAAATCTAAATTCTAAAGTTCCGCTCAGATACTTAATTCAGTTGTTTCTACATAGTAAAGATCTCAGGTGCTATTAGTGGCCCTCTACATTTCAGGAACACTGAGCCAATGCCCCCGTTACTCCATCCCGATCACAGTTCTGCTTCTCTTGATCTACTGCTCATTCTCCTTTGAAATTAGCTGTACTTGCTCATTTATGTACATGTTTTACCACCATTACCATCACTACTAATACCTGTCTTTGAGAATAGAGGTTGCTTTGTGTTTGAATCCCCAAGTCTAGGACCGAACCTTGCACACAGTAAGTATTGAATGCATGTTGAATTGGAGACTGTATCGTTCTGAAAATAAACGGGTACACTGCATTTTCAAGGGGGGGGGGCAGGTTTGACCAGTGATACAATTTTGGCCAAAATCTCTTATCCCGTGATCCTCTGAAGTAAGGGTCAAAGGCCAAAGAGCCTTCTGCAATATACAGAGAACCACTAAAATGAGGCTGCCCCTCTTCCTTAGATAATTTCCAATGCAATCGCTTCTTAAAGAGGGAAATATGAACAAAACCTCCTGGGTAATCTTGATCTCTTTACTCTTTTCCATTTTTACTTCCTTTCACGTGTGATCTGTTTCTCTCATTAACTATCCCAGTATCTAGTTTGTTTGTCGTAGATAGAGACATTGAGCCATTGGTTTTATGTTTCTTCCTAGATAATTTCGTTGATTAACTTACTGCCTTCAGAAGGTACAGAGACCACTTTTTGAGCTCAGGCATTTCATCTTTGTACATTTAAAAAAAATAGTCTAGCTTTTAAAAATCATTTGCGTTGTGTGAATTTTAACTTTAGATATCAAACTGTGATTTGAGATTGCTAGTCCCCGCATCTCTTTTGGGGAGCACACAATACTTTTGTGAATAAATGGATGGCTAGATAAAAGTACTTATTAAGCACTCACTACATGCCAGGAGCTATGTTAAATGGCCGAGATTCAAATATTAAAAAAACAAAAACAAAACCAAGATGGTTCCTGTCCTCAAAGAGTTTACAATCTAATTGGGAAGAAAGTGGTAGCCCAGGAAGACACAGGGACAGAGACTGGGGTCATAGGGCAATTGATTGGTAGTATCTTAACATTGATTTGAGTTCCCAGAGCTGAAGGCAGACATTGGTAAGAAAGGAGGAGCATGATATAGTGTCGCTTTGGAATAGCAGGGCAAGCACAGGAAAGAAGCAATAGGCTGAATCTGGGTCAGGCTAGTTATGGTGATCCCTTACCCTTCAAGAAACCAAGGGTGCCTGGGCAGACCTAGAACTCAAATACAGGATTAGAGGTAGAGGATGGAGGGCAACAGCATGTTGGGGAGATGGGCAGGAGCAGCAGCATCCTTTCCTGATCCCTTTTCATCCTAGTGTCTTACCTCTGTTGATTGTTTCCCATTTATCCTGTATGTAGTTTGTTTCTTGTTTGTGTGTTGTCTCCTCCATTAGATTGTGAATTCCTTAAAGGCAGGGACTTTCCACCTTCCTCTATGTACCTAGTGTTTAGCACAATGCCTGGCACACAGTAGGTACTTAATAAGTGTTTATCTGTGAAGTCCCGTTGATAAGGTTCTGTGTGGTTTTCTAAGATTATAATCATCTTGCTCCATTATTATTTTTAAAAAATGTTTACTGATTGATTGGAAGCCACGCATTCATTTAATTAACAAGTATTGATTGAGCACTAAATATTGATTGAAGCAAGAGAGTAACCAACTAAAAATAAATATGTTAAGAGTTGGAATTGACCTTAGAGATCATCTGGGGCTAACTGAATTATTCCAGGAAAATAAGAGCTATATCTATGTCTATATGTGGTGCTCATGTATTTGTGCACATAGAAACATATGTGTATACATGTATCCTACATGTACATGTGTCCATACACCTACATATATACAGTGCATATGCATCACATGTGTATTGTGTGTATAATAACACAGTAACGACAATTGACAAACATTTAAAACATTTATACCAGTCTATGGAAATATACATATATATGTATATGTGTATATATATGGGAATATATATGTGTGTACACATTTATATGAGTACATATATTAAATGCATAGTATATATATATATATATATATATATATATATTCACAGGCATAAATATCTTAAATGTTTGCTGAATACTGAATAGAATGGATGAGAAAACTGAGGCCCATAGAGCTTAAGTGACTTGCCCAAGATCATGCATCGGATCACAGAATGAGGACTCGAAGGGTCAATAGAAGTCATCTAGTTCAATCTTTTCATTACAGTTGAGAAACCTGAGGCCTAGAGTAGTTAGGTGCCCTGCCCATGGGGATAGATATGCAAAGGATCACACTAGATTCCGTGGGGGAATATGGAAAATAAGATATGTTCCCTTCCCCACCCAAAAAATGGATAATTTGGGAAGAAGACCCAAAATGGCAGGATGTTCTAAGTGCCATAAGAAAGTTACAAGAATTCAGAGGAGGCAAAGATGAGGACCTTGCAGAGGATGTGGTTTGTAATTTTGGCTTTGAAAGAGGTGCAGAATTTCAACAGTGGAGATGGAAGTGAAGGGAAGGCATGCCGGGTGGAGAGAACATCTTGGGCAACAAAAAGGGAAAGCCTAGGGTGTGTTTGGGGAACAGTTCAATGATGTAAAGAAAGACAGAGATATAAAACTAGAAGGTTAAGGTAGCAGTCTAGGATTCTCGCTCTGATGTGATCATGGACAAATCACTCAGCCTCTGTGCCTCAGTTTTTCTTTCCATTTAAAAAACCACAAGCAATAATTTCATCTTATTTATGAGATAAAACTTACCAGCAGTAGAACATGAAATCTATAAAAGATTCTATTAAAAATAAGCATAAAAAAACTATAAAAATTCAAGGTACTATTATCTTCCTCCTTGCACTCTACTGGTGTGCATCAGTCAATTTATAGACTGTTTTCTTTAGTGCTTCCTAAAGGAACAAATCAATCCTCTCCTGATTTATCTGACTTAAAACTTCAAAAGGGTTTCCCTCAATATTGCTCCTGAAAACAAAGAAGAAGGAATTTCTCTACCTAGGAAGTCTTATCACCAGGCCTGAGGAAAGAAGGGGGAAAATTCACACTTCAGGATAATCTTCACTGCAAATATTGGGAGCAAATTCAAGAATATTCTGTGGCTTATACTTGTGTAGCCAGAACTGCAGACAGGCAAGCAGAGAGTGGGTTTTGCTGCTTTCCGTCTTCTTAAGACTAAACAGCCTGTCCTATAATCTTGCTGGATCACAGAGGGAAAGGCCATGTTAAACATAGCACCAAATGATGTTACATAACTAGATAGAGATCCTATTTCAGGATTTTTCAATCCCTTTTCTTTTAAAAAAAAAAACCTGGGAATCACTTGGTTGGGGGGGGGGGGAACAAGAGAACTCATGAATTTCCAACCTATTTTCAGTGCCTCCTCTCTGAAAATAGGGACTCTAAGACTCTGACATATTAAGGGATTTGCTCAAGGTCATGTTAGTATGTTAGTGGCAGATGCAAGCTTCAGGTCAAAAACGGCAACAACATTAAAAAAAAATCAAGCAAACACAAACTAACAAACCATGCACACATTTACACACTCATGCAAAACCATGCTAAAAAAACCTCCAACCTTGTCACTGGAACGGATTGGAAAAGGTGCGAGCTTCTGATGACATACCAGTTCGGTAGTGCCTAGTTTTTATTTTTAGACTCTTCTATCGGCAAGCTTTTCATTCATTCCAGAAATGCAGGCATCATCATGGACTACCTGGAGAGCCCATATGGATCTAAGGCATATCTGACCTAAAGGAAAACAAGCTATCTCTCCATAGCCCAAAACTCTAGCTGGCACAGCCAGAACTTCCCAGAAATCATGGTGGACCAAATGATTAACCAGAATTCACTGAGTAGTCTTGAAATAAGTGGATTATTCTCCATCTCTCCATTCTAAATGGGGCCAGGAGAGAGAGAAGGGCGAGAAAAGATGGTCTTTTTTTCCCATAGAAGAATTCTGAATGTACCTCTTCCGGGAGGGTGTTTGTACTCTTTGACCTGGAGATTAAGGAAGTCAATCAGTCATCGAATCAACATTTACTGAGCACCACAGTGTGCAGAAAGCATTGTGGGAGGATACAAAAATAAATTGCAGAGACAGTTCCTGCCCTTAAGAAGCATACTTGAGTTAATGACGTAGATAAAGACCTAATGGAGCAATGCTGGCAAATCTGGAGGAGGATAATGCAAATTCTGAATAAATATAATGTATGTGTGTGTGTGTGTGTGGTGATTTTTGAAATAATTGCAGACCAGCTCTAAATCAAGATGAGAGAATGAATAGAGCTATGTCCAAGTGGAATAGTTCTGGCCAAATAGGAAATAACCCCTCCCAGGAAAGTCCTTTTTGAAAGAATCTTCATCAGGAAGGTCAGAAGACTAGCATTCCTAGCTCTCTTGACAACTGACCTCTGCCCCAGGAGATCCTTACAATAATAATAATAGCTATGAAGGCTTAAAAAGTGCTTTTACAAATATGAAAGGACCACCACAGGGGCATCATGAAGGAATTCCACCTCTCCCTACAATTTCTTACTCTTTCTCTGGGAATAGTAATCAAATCAACACTGCCATTATTTCTGGAAAGGGTGTGTCAGTGGACCGTCCTATGGCTCCACTCGCCATTCCAGTAATTTTCCAGACAAAACACTCTTCCCTAGCCACTCTTTCTTATATTTGTTGTATCGTCCATTAGAATGCAAGGGCAGGGACTGTCTCTTTTTTAGATCTGTAAGCCTAGGGCTTACTAATGATAATAAAAGCAAGCTGTTGTATAATGCTTTAGAATTTGCAAAGTACTCTACAAATATTATCTCAGTTGTTCCTCACCAAAACCTTGAGAGGTAGATGCTATTATTATCCCCATTTTACAGGTGGTGAAACTGAGGCAGAGAAGTAACTTGCCTAGGGTCACATGGCTAATAAGTATCTAAGTTGGATTTGTACTCAGGCCTTTCTGACTCCATGTCTAGCTCTCCATCCACTATTTTATTCCGTTGTTTATTTAGTCATTCAGTTGTGTCTGATTCTAAGCGACATGTCCATGGGGTTTTCTTGGCAATGATATTGGAATGATTTGCCATTTCCTTTTTTTTTTGAGTTTCATTTTACAGATGAGAAACTAAGACAAATTAGGAGTTAAGTGACTTGCCCGGGATCACGTAGCTTATAAATATCTGATTCTAGATTTGAACTCAGATCTTCCTGACTGCAGGACAAGTGTTCCATCCACTGTGCTACTTAGCCACCTCTAAATCCTTGTACAAAAGACCTCAACTTTCTTTTAACTTTCTAATGCTCTTGACTTTTGTCCACTAGGCTTCAGTTCCAAATACCTGCCTTCTAGCTGCATAGTCAATTGATCCTACATAATAACCTGTTTGTCTTAGGAGGGTGAGTAGGTGAATTGTAACCTGAAACTAGGCTCCCACTAGAGCAGGACTCTCCAAAGTGGAGGAGCATGGTCTCCAGGGAGGGGGCAAAGAAAATACTAGAACATCTAAGAGGTTCTTAACCATCGACCCAGGACAGATTTCAGGGGTCCGTGAACTTTGATGGGGGAAAAAAATTACATCGATCATCGTTGTTTTCACTAACCTCAAACTGAAATTTCTCATTTCCTTTATTTATTTAAAAACATCATTCTGAGAAGGGGTCTTCAGCCATCTTTCTCCTAAAAGGGTCCATCACACGGGTGCGTGCACGTGCACACACATACACACACACACAGGCTCAGAACTTTTGGTCTATTTATATTTGTTTCTATCTTTTAAAATTAGACTCTACTAATATTTAACATAAGGGCTGCCAGTGGAATCCTCATTAACCTTTTATGTCAGATGGCCACGTGCCCCTTCTGGTAGGTGAGAAGGTATCTTGTGAGAGGTGTGGGAGTTCTACAGCCCACAGGACTTGGCAATAGGACCCTCCCTCTGCTCACCAGCTTCCACAGTATTGTGGCTTCTGTGTACACATATAAGTAGGTTTACTTATTACTTAGCAGATTCTCTAGTTTTCAGTAAACCGACCAATAAGATGGGCAAACGGCTTTGAAAGATTCCTACAAAGAAACTGCTGACCGAACATAATACTAATAATTATGTGAGCAAGTAAATGATGAGAAAACGCTGCTCTTAGTAAGACTGACAAAAAGTGTTCCTTCTTGTGAGAAATTATTGAAGTTACTTGAAATATAGATTTATAGTCACTTGCTTTACTATGATATTATCCAAATGTCTTGAAATATTAGCCGAATGATAGTAAAAAATCATCACAATTAGCAAGACATTTAAAAACTCAGCCTTTGGGGCTGAAAACAACACACTTTACCTCTAAAAACTCCCATTTCTGTGCATTTTTAAAAATTAGAAACAATTTTCCAACCTGCTAAAAGTTTTTTTGAAATGAAGAATTTCAGTGAGATTTGATTCCGTGAATAAGTATTTTTAAAAACCCATATATAGTGAGAGACATATATATATATATATATATATACACACACATAAAAAGCAACACTCTCAAATTAATTTGCAAGAATAACTGATTGACATGGGAAAGGTGGAAATTTACTAACTGGATTTCAACAGAAACATTTTCAAAGTTGGAGGATGGAAATATCATGATTTAGAGCATTTTTCTATTTGAATCTATGTATCTTTCCAACGTATCGTTGTCAGCTATGACAGCCATCAAAACTAAGTAGCAAAATAAACCCCACTTAGCACCAGACCTTGAATCTCTCTATTACAAAATGTTAAAGCAAGATTTAAAAAAAATGAAAGATATTCAGATATATTATTCTCATATTTTAGTTAAAACAAGAGATTTTTGTATTGTTGAAATTTCTTTAAAGATTATTCCCTCTTTATTTCATATTTCAAATAGTTTATATATATTTAATATGTATGATAGAGTATTATTTACCTCATCATAAAATGATTTATGTATATTTCAATATATAAAAGCTATGGCTATGCTATCGTATTTTAAATGGTTTATGTATATTTTATAATATATATTAGGATAGTACTATATACATAAAATTTATAAATATATATATAGAGAGGAAGCTTTAAAACTTTTTATTGATGGGCTATGTGACTGAAAAAAATTGGAGTCCACTCCTTACATGATAGCAGATATAACAAATGCCTACATTTATATGTGTGTGTGTATGTATGTATGTATGTATATTCCACATGTATGCATATTTTACATAAATATTGTCTACATACATGCAGAAAAGGTGGGGGAGATAGAGGATGTAACCGGTAACTCCCAAATCACAGGATGGCAGCTCTGGAGCCATGTAGACCTGAGTTCAATCTTGAGGGCCCTTCTGTATCATCTCTTTGGGTTGTATTTTGACTTATATTTTGTATTCCCCTGGGTACCTCAGACTTTGACAAGGTCTTCACAAAAAATGGGGAAAGGTCCTTAATTCCTGTGAAAGCATTCAGGCTAACAAAACATCTAAGAGAGGAGAGGCTTTATTGAAACAAACCAAAAACACCAAGGACGTATCCTGGAGCTCTGAAATTGTCACTCTCATTCCTTTTTCCCTTTGTGCCAAGAAGTCTCTATACAACTTTTCTGACTTTTTGGTAACACCTTGGATAGACTCTGGGCTGCCACGTCAAGGGAAAAGTACCCCAGAAAAACGCTGTCACCAGCTTCCTAGCAATGAACTTCATCATCAATCTAGTCATCAACTCATTGATCTTAGCTGTTGCAGTAACTTCAAAGCTGGGAATTTGGGTCAAAGCCAGAACAGAGTGCCACGTTAATGGAGCAACCAGGGCCTCAGGCAAGGTGAATCCACCTATTGTCAAGGAGACACAAGGGGGAGGGGGCAGAGCCTTGTCCAGTTTTTTCTGGGGTGAACCTATAACTGATAACTTTATTTCATGTTAAAACCCTTTTAAGTAGGTTGTGCAAATACACCAAGGTTCTGACATATTCAATGATTTTTCCAAAGTCATATAATGTGTGAGTGGCAGAGAAGCTCAGGTCTTTTGCCTATAATATCATCTTGCTACCTCTGATACCTTATAGTAGTAAGTAAGTAACCCCATCTAATTCTATTTGAATTGACCCAAAGAAAGAAGGTGATCTAAAACTTAATTTACACCAGTTCTAGGGGTTACCTAGGCTCTCAGCTTTCATGTCTCTATTCTCATTTTCCTTCACAGAAACTTAGAGCTTGAAGAAAATTAGAAATTATCTTGGTTCATGTTATACAGGCAGAGGCTGAGACGCAAAAGCTAAATTATTTGCTCAAGATGCCACAGCTGATCAGTGGAAGACCTGAGACTACAACCTGGATCTTCAGACTCCAGGACCATGATGGTTCTTCCCTAATAAAATGAGGGTGGGATTAGGGCAAGTGTTCTTAAACTGGAGTGAATGAACTTTGTTAAAAAAATTTTTTTTGACAGCTATATTTCAATGTAATTTGCTTCTTTTGTCATCTTACGTATTTTATTCTATTTGTTTAAAAACAGAATTCTAGAAAGGGGTTTCATCAGACTACGAAAAGGGTCCATGACCAAAAAAAAATGGTTAAAAATTCTTGCATTAAAGGGGCCTGGAAAAGGAAATTCTGGTAATCCAGAACACAGGAACCAATCTGATTGATTAGTCCATGTTCCCTGCCTGTCCCCATCTCCTGGGCCATCATTATATCTAGATATTTTTCTGGACATAATAGTTTAATCATTCTAGTCCCTGAGAATTTTGTAAGGCCCTATAAATTCCTGCATATGTCCTTTAAAAAGCTGCTCCTACGGCATTCATGATTAATCGTTCTAGAAGCAATTGAAAACAAGACTTTAAGGTCCAAATGGCATTTGTCAAATCAGTTATGGCCCACGGACCTTGCTACAGAAAATTGTGAGGCACAATTTTTACTAATTTTAAGACGGCTCTTATACGACCCTCTGTGTCCAAAGCCTCAAATTTATAAATCAGAGTGGTGATTTATTTTACAAAAAATATTCACCGGAAGCCATAACTAAGGTAGACAACCAGTGCTTTGCTCTGAGGAGTGGAAATTTACAAGATGCTGACAATTCTTCTATTCAGAGAATTAAAAACAACTAAGCTTAGCACCTAGTTAACAAGAATAATTAGTTAACATAGGAAGCTACCAGATGGCTTACTTCCTCTCACCCAACTTAAAAAAAAAAAAGTTGACTTTTGGCACATTTCACGCAGCTTCCCAGAGGTAAAGGTTTTGTGAAGCTTGCCGACAGCATCAAAAAAAAAAAAGTAGTTACGGTCAAGGGATTGCCATGAGTTTCCTGTAAATGGTCTGTTCCTCTGATATACTTAAAATAGGATTGTTTGACCAAAAAAAAGCACACATTTTTCTAAAAAAATCAGTTCATACCAATGGTTTTGGGAACATGTCTGTTATGTAAAACGAAATGGAAGCTGCTCTCAGTTGAGTTTTTCTCCAAACTAGCCAATTGACAATGGCACTTTTTGGACAAGTTGGGGGAAAAGAGAATGCTCAGCCAGGCTGATCAGAAGGCTTTTAGAATGATTCTTTTGTATTTGTAGGCACATACAAGTTAAAATGTTTTTAGTTTTTTAGTTTGTTTTTTTTTCTGGAAATTTGCTTCCTTGCGTCGTAGGGGATTCTAGATAACTGCCACCATCTAGAAGTTGGGATACTGAAAAGCACACGAGGCTTGGATTCAGATGACGTGGGTTTAAGGCCCAGACCTGCCACGGAATTGCTGTGTGACCTCCAACATATGGTAGAATTTTATACCTAAAAGGAATCTTAGGTTCCCTCTGGTCCAACCTGGTCATTTTCAGATGAGGAAATGGAGGCCCAGAGAGATCGATGGACACCTCCAAATTCACACAGATTGTCATCAGAGCCAGGATTGAAAGTATCTTTTGATTCCAACATATGGTGCCCTTTCCAGTAGGATAGCTGTCTCAGCCTCAGTTATCTCATCCATAAAATGGGAGTTAGAGTACTGGGTTACAGAGCGCCTAGGATGGTTGTGAGTATTAAAGCAAGATAATGGGGAGTGCTTTGTCACCAGAAATCATCACATAAACATAAAAGGGATAGGCAAAATGAAGACCCAAGGTTTGCGGGAACCAGAGAGTGTTAGGTAGGAAGATACGCCATGCGGAAAAGACGAGCCGCCATAGGCAGGGTTCTGGCATCTGCTCTTATGCCAGATGTGAGGGCATACGCAGGAGTAAAAATAATCCTTCCATAAATAGGGCACTGGACAGTGGAAGCGCGAGTAATCAGGTTAGCAAACTGGGGACTACGGTTCCGCAGCCTGCCAATCCAGCCCCTGCCTGGGCTGTGGTCTTCCTTTACCTGCTGTTCCAGGTGGCCAAGGGCCATGTGAGAGGCGAGGGGCACCAGCTAGCCAGAGGGTTTGTTTGGAAGTGGGACCGCTCAGTTCATGACCCAGGAAGTAAACTCTCCCCAAGTCTCTGAAGACAGGCAGGCAACGCTCCAGTGGTCAGAGCCAAGGCCAGGGGACCAGAGAAGGGGAGAGCCGGACAGAGCCCTGAGCCTGGGCAGCCTCTCTCAGGGCTGCAGCCCTGGCACCTTGGATCCTGGAGGCTTCCGTCTCCCTTCTGCGGGCCAGATGGGAGCCCAGGCTGGCATTGCGGGCTCTGTGGTTGTACCCAGCCCAGGCCCTGTTGGCACTCCTGCCTCTCCCTGCCCCTGCCTGCATTCCAGTGGCAGTCAGTGCCAGGCACCCAGCCTCCCCAGGCCACGAGATCTGTCTTGCTCGCTCACTCTCTCTCTCTCCCTCTCTCCATTGGGGGGGAGATGGAGCTCCTGGTCCACTCACTTGCCCTCGTACAGCTTCTGGTGGGTGGCTCTTGGGAGGGGGCCCTGTGCTAGCTGAGGGGGAAGGTGCAAGGGGTTGCCCCCCCAGACTTACTCTCTGTGCAGACTCCTCTGCTGCCCGCTCCCCCGGGCTCAGGGCTCAGGAGCGCTGCCTGCTTTTACCTCTCTCTCTCTCTCTCTCTCTGTCTGTCTGTCTCTGCCTCTTGGGCTCCTTCAGCTGCTGCCCCGACCAGCTCCAGATATTTGCCCGCTGATGTCACCACTCTGACTTCCTGCATTGCTCATGTTCAGTAAAGTTGGGGCTACAGCCCGTCCTGCCTCCCACCAGGGGCTTAAAGAAGAAGAAAAAAAAAAAGCTGGGAGGGGAGGAGGAGGAGGAGAAGGAGGAAGAAGAGGAGGAGGAGGAGGAGGAGGAGGAGGAGACCGGCGGCCAGAGGGAGGAGAGCAGAGGGGAGGGCAGGGCACAAGAGGCGGTTACCTTACTTTGAGATTTACTGCAGCTGCTACTCCCATCCCCCCCCCCTCCAGTCCAATTTCCTGGCTGCTGGGGAAGAGGCTGGTGGACTGAGCGAGCTCAGATGACGTCAGGGACAGAAGCTCACAGTATCTGACTCAGCAGAGGCAGCAGCCTTGGTTACAAAGCTGCTGCCCCGCTAAGGGGCAGGGGACATAAAGGGCCTTTGAGGGCCTCCCCTTCCACCCCCAGCTCCCCCAGTGCTTGGCTTGCCACCACATCTTTGTTCTCTTGGGGTGTTAGGAGCTGGGATACCCTGAGAAAATTTCTCCTGGGCCTGCTAGATCCGCCTCTGCCTTGGCACTGACTGAAAGGGTGCCCTAGATGGTGCTGATCAGCCTGGCAGAGAGTGGTTCAGACTGGAAATTTATAGCCAGGGCACCTAAATTCGAATTCCAAATTGGAGATTGCTTGCTGGGTGACCTTGGGAAAGTCATTTACTTCTCCTGGTCTCAGGTTCTTCATCTATAAAATGAGAAAGTTGAGTTAGATGACCTCTGAGGGCGCTTCCAGACCCAGATTGGTTCCCTCTGACGCTTT
The DNA here is from genome assembly GCF_027887165.1 of Monodelphis domestica. NCBI lineage: Eukaryota > Metazoa > Chordata > Mammalia > Didelphimorphia > Didelphidae > Monodelphis > Monodelphis domestica. The sequence continues at coordinate 57,951,909 of NC_077234.1, forward strand.
TCAGTCAATGAACATTTATTAATCACCTACTATGTGCCACCTGTCCTTTGCTAAGCACATTTGTAAAATGAGGCGATCAGAGGCCTTGGATTTGGAGTTCGAGAGCTCCAGTTTGAATCTTGACTCCGTCAGCGCTAACTGTTGCTCAACATGGGGAGTTGCTCATCCTGTGCTGGTGACAGCTTAGCAGAATCAACCCTTGCCATGCCCATTCTGAAATCCCAGAGGCGTCAGTCCTGTTGTTCATCAGTGGTTGGCAGCTTTATACTTCAACTCTCCAGGAGAGTGTGAGTTTGCCAACCAATCAGAATTTGCATTTTAGTCTTCCTCATCATTTGGGCAAGCAGGCACTATAAGGGCTGTGCCCTGGAGGAAGGGGGAAATCACACCTGGTGAGGAAGATACAAGGTCCTCTTCATTGAAAGGGATCAGGTCTCTAATCAGTAATTCTTGGCACGGAGCCCTGCCTCAGTTGCTTCTATTGCAGATTAGATAAATTTGTTGGTGGGCTATCGTATTGTTTTCAAATACTAATATGTAGGTTGTTTTCAATTCCACCTGTGTGAGCGGGCCAGTCAAGAACCATGGAGCCTTTCTCTTTAGATTAGGCAATCTTTCCACCTGCAATGGCAGCAGAGGGAGGAACCTTGCCTTTCCACTGGGAATTCTGCCAGTTGCTACTCAGAGGAATCACTTTCATTCCATGGAGACTTTGTCCCTGATGTCATCAGTACGCGGCAGCCAGAAGAACAGGTTGAAACCAACTTCTTTCTCTCTTTGTCCCTCTTTCTCACAGTCTCTTGTATTTTGTATTACTAACAAGCTTACTTTAGTAAAGAAAACAACCTTTTGACCATCAAACTCTTTCTGATCAATATTACTTTTCTTCCTGTTTCATTATCTGTACAAAGAGATACAGAGCAGACTTGTGAATTCATTGGAATTCCTCAACCAAGCAGGACAGAACCTCCTCTGCAAAGTAAAGTTCAAGAAGATCCTTTCTATTTGAATTTGACCGCTCTGGGAAATAAAATGATTTCCCCAAAGTCACTAGGCAAGAAGTGTCAGGGAAGATTTGAACTCAAGCCCTGGCTTCATACAGTTTTTTTCTACTATGCCACACCTCTTCTCCCTATTACTATACAATCGCACAGTTTTTTAAAACAGAATTGTAAATAGGTGGTAGGTGGCAGAGTGGATGGAATGCCTGACCTGGAGTCAGGAAGATTTGAGTTCAAATCTAGCATCAGACACTTACCAGTTGTATGTCCTTGGGTAAATCACTTAATCTTGTTTGTCTCAGTTGGAGAGGAAAATGGTAAACCACTGCAGTATCTTTGTCAGGAAAACCCCAAATGGGGTCACCTAAAAGAATGGATCATGCCTGAACACCAACAACAAATCTATGCATAGATACTATTTTGTATTCTGCTCTCTTTACCTAACAGATTTTTCTTATATACCTTTCCATGAATTGACAGAGTACACACACATTCTTGACATTTTTCAAAACTAAATACATTATAGTATAGTATAGTATAGTATGTTATGTTATATTATGTCATGTTATGTTGTGTTATGTTATGTTATAATGTTATAGTTTGCCTACCCAGCAAAACGGGGAAGAGTCATAATCACTGACACATACACAGGGCTTGTCTACAAGTTTTAGCTAAGCCGATTCTCACAATAATCCTGTGAAGTTAGTTCTACAGGTATTATCATCCTCGTTTTACAGATGAGAAAACTGAGCCCCAAGTGGCTAAATTGTATGTGTCCCTTGTCACACAGCTAGTATGTTTCAAAGGTGGTTTCAACCTTTCCCCACTCCAAATTTGATATTCTTTCCATTGTTCCATATTCCCAGGCTATAGAAAACTCCAAAGTGTTTGTTGTCTTCCTCCCCCACAAAAAAGCAAAGAAACCTTAATAGGATTTATTCTGCCCATTCCCATATAGCTTGGCCTTTGGCTGAAAACTCATTACTTTAAAAATCATGTAGGTCTTTAGTAACTAGTTTCTTTGATCTCTTCTATCACCCTTTTTTTGTCCACCAGACTCTTAGTAGTTTAAGTTGCTTGTCAGATAAGGTATCTCCCAAATTAGATGAAGTTTAGATAATACTTTGTGATACTGGAATAACATGAAATGGAAAAGAAAATGAATAGTTTAGAACTGTTACTAATCCCAAGACACGGGCTTGCTTTTTCTGTTTTCTCTAGGGTTGACTTTAACCATGGAGACCAAATGAAGGCCATAGACAAGGCACCTCGCAGGGTAATACAAAGAAGCTCCTGAAATTACACCTCCTTCATATCCAGCTCATCTGAACATGAAACCGTCAGGAACGCTCATTCACTTTCTGCTCAGAAAGTGCCCCCCACCTTTTATTTGTGTTATAGACAACCTAAACGATTGTCCTTAATGATATATTTTGATGATGTGATGAATTGTGTTCATATGTTATTAAGCATATTAATGTTTTGTGTACTGCTTTTCCCTGGTTGTCATCTCTGGGATTTTCTGTGTTTATGATGTCAGTCTGAAGCTAGACACTCCAGAGGGACATTGGACTCATTCATTCAGTAAAGTGCACAGTGCAGAAACATTCAGGTGACATTGTCTAGAACTGACAAAGAATTAATGGTAAAATTAAAAAAAAGAAAATTTTAATTAAAATTTTAAAACTGTTAAATAGGAACATAGCTTTAATTGGAAAAAAAACACTACAACAATGTGGATTCATTTAACAAACTGTTGCCAAGTAATTTAATTATTGGGCTGTGTTGAATGGATTCATTTATGATTGATAAGATAGATTGCTTAAATGCAAACAGATAGTGTTTTGTGTTCTTAAAACACTTCATTTTCTGAAAGTATTTCAGATATTCCCTTTGCAAATTTTTCCATTCATCCAATTGTTTACCAATTCTTTCTTTATGGAGAATCTACTCTTGGTTGAATTATTATGAACCTCTAATTACTAGGATTGGACTGTTAAGAACAATTGGTGTATTTTTATAGCACTTTGGGGTTTACCCCTTCTTTCAAGATATATAATTTCATTTAAGTCTCACAACAACCCAAATGAGGAAGATATTAAAGGTATTCTCCCCATTTTATGCAGAAGGAAATTGCAGCATAAAGTGAAAATTAATGAGGTTTCATGGAATCTGCTTTTTTAAATGATGGAGCTCATATCTATTTGACTTGATTCTTATTTGCTCTTGTAGTCCAGTTCAAGGAACTTCACAGAATTATAGTCTTTAATATGTTAATATCACTCCATGACAATATGTTTAAGCCATCATATGGCTATTATAACCAATTCTGTTACTCTTCATATCTATTTATTTTGATGTATGTTCTGGTCAGGGGTCTTTTTGACTAGGGAGGCAGCATGGCCTAGGGACAAATAGCTGGTTTTGAAACCATAAAGACCTAGGTTCAAATCTTGCATCTGATACCTAATGGCTGTGTGTCCCTAAACAAGATTCTTAACTTCTCAGTGCTTTAAGTGAGTCTCTAAAGAGACTACAATGGGCAGCTAGGTAGCTAGTAGAGTGCCAGGTCTGGAGTTGGGAGGACCTGAGTTCAACTTTGGCCCCAGACACTTCCTAACTGTGTAACCCTGAGCAAGTTACTTAACCCCCATTGCCTAGCTCTTGTCCTTCTGTCTTAGAATTGTTAGTAAGATAAAAGTAAAGGTTTAAAAATAACAATAGACTACAAATTGCACTGATTTGTGGTGGTAGAGTAGGTCCTTCCTTAACTGCTCTTTATACCAATGAAAGGACTGATGATTTCAGTCCTTTGCCCAGTCCCTGTGCCTAAATATCTAATTACTTTAAATTAGGTACTAGCCATTTATAATGAGTATTTAATAAATATTAGATTCCATCGAATTTGAAGTGATTAAAAGAAAAAAACAAATCATATACAAATTAGATTTCTTGATCAGGCAGAATTAAACTCTAACCAGGATTATGAATAAAGGATTGCTACTGTCCTACAGTAAACGAGATTATGAATTTCATGATGAATGCCTACTAGTTTGGATCTATACTAATGGAAGGAATTCCCTAATGTTTAACCCTCAATCCCAGCTCTGAAACTGTAGAGTCTTAGAGAGTTGTCTGGGGGCACTGAGGGATTAACTTGCTTTCCCAAGGTCACATCCATAGCCCTCCAAGCATTATACCATACTGCCTCTAATCTCTTAGTAGTTACTTAATAAATACTTGATTGATTGACTTTGAAATGAATATATTTCTCAAACTTGGTCACTGTACCGTTTCCAAGAAGTCAAGAAACTGTAAGATTAACAGAAGCCAGTGCTCAGTAAGTGACCAAGGATATGAACAAATCATTTTTAAAAGAATTGCAAACCAGCAGGGACCGTATTTTTTAAGTTCCAGATCATGAATAAAAAGAGAAACATAAACTAAAATAACTGTTTACTTTATACCTTTCTATGTGGCAAAGATGTTGGAAGGTGAAAAGAGTCAGGCCAGAGGGTCTAATAAAAGCACACTAATGTACTTTTGTGGAGCTGTGAATTGGTTCACCCTTTCTGGAAAACAATATGTAATTATATTAGAAAACGTACAAAATTCTTCATATCCTTTGACGCAGTGATCTCGCTATTGGGTATATACCCCAAGGAGGTTAAAGACAGGAAGAAAGACCCTGTATAAGCCAAACTATTCATAGCAGCACTTTTTGTGGTAGTAAACCAGAAACAAAGTGGGTGTTCATTGCTGAGCAAACTACGGTTTTGGAAGTAATGGAATATTATCATTCAATAAGAAATGAAAAAGATGAGACATTCAGAAAAACATGAGAAGCCATATTAACTGATACAAAGTAAAGTAAACAAAACCAAGAGAAGAATGAATACATTACAAGGAAGCCAATTCTGGGTAATTGTACTGACCGAGCAAGATGCCAGAAAATAATGAAATATTCATCCTACCTCTTAGTGGGAAAGACTATGGGGACAGAATGTTGCATAAACTGTCAGATGCCATCAATGTATTAGTTAATTTTCTTAACTGCTTTTCTTTGTTACAAAGAAGGGGACCATTATGTGGTTGAGATCGGGAAGAGGATTTATGTTAGAAATATCCAGGGTATAATAAAGAGTCTTAACAACACTAAAAAAAAAAGTAAAGAAATAAAAAGCCCCCTAAGGTTAACCAGCAAAAAATGACTGTGAAAATGCCATTTTAAGACCATTAGATAGAGTTAGGCCCTCATGTAGATAGTGAGTTTTCATTTTTGAAGTAGGATTAAGATCACAAAGTCAGAGAAGGGGCTGGAATAAAGAGAAGAGAGTTGGGAAGCATTGATCCTCTGAATTTGGTAGTTAGAGAATTGATTTTTGGATTATAAAATTTCAAGTGACTCAATTTTTTATGTCAGGCTAGAGCACAGTGACATTTTACTTCCTAAATTAATTATAGTGAAGGGCCTACATAAATCGGGTAAATTATTGCATCTGAACATGCTTGAGTGAGTCATTTCTTTCCCAAAAGGGCATCTTGCATTTAGAGTGGAGGAAGGAATGGCAAATGTCACAGATAATGTTTCTCATCCCTTTTGTATACATTTTATTTTTTCCATTTGCAATTTTATTCATTAGAATTCTAAACAAGTACAAGTTGGTTGAAGATGGATTTGTTAGGATGCGAATTATAGTGGAATGAAAAGTTAGTTTTCATGATTCTAATTGGGGTTGTTGTATTATTTAAGATGTTTAAAGTTTTGTATTCTTGGACAAAAGTCCTGCTCTGATATCTCACTTTGGCATGGAAATGATCCTGGGTTCTTGACAGTTATGGCAGCCTAGTTCAAGGCATGTATGTTCTCCATCTTCTTCAAAGACCATCCCAGCTACATATAGAGATGCTCATCTCCAGCAATCTGGGTACTTGGTAATGAATTCCATGGCCATGGCAACACATGAACCAAAGAAAATATAATATGACTCAGGGCTGTTTGCTCCTCTTCCTTTCTCCAACAGTGAAAGAATAGGGCCAGGTTATTAATAATTATAGATTTTATTAATTTCTTAATTAAAAAAAATTTAACCCATTTATGGACCTAATCTGAATACTGATTGGCAAGGAAACTTTGAACTGCTACATATGCAACCTGTTTTTCCATTTTCTGTGCTACTCCCTCACCATATTGGTACCAGACAGTCTAGATATTTAATCATCTATTAAAAAACTCCATTACTTTCCATTTTAGAAGTGATATTAAGTATCAATTTCAAGGCAGAAGAGTGACAAGGGCTAGGCAATTGGGATTAAGTGACTTGCCCAAAGCCACACAACTAGGAAGTATCTGACATCAGATTTGAACTCAGAAACTCTCATCTCCAGGCTTGGCTTTCTATCCACCAATCTTCCCCAATCACCTGACCATCTTAACCTATAGCAGTTCAGAACTCCACCAGCCTCAGAAACCCCAGAAACAAGGATAACAGATGAGTGCCACTATGCCTAGCAAATCACAGATTTTCCCTTGTCGATCAACATGAATGCAACTGTTGATATTCCAAATATGAGCTCTCCACCCAATCATCAAACAGAGGAAATATTTCTATACTACTGGCAACATATAATGTTTCCCCATAACAAAATCAAAAGATAGCAAAAAGTTGCAGCTAAACAGAAGAATGACTCACAAGTTCTCCTTGAAAAGCAAACAGTAAAGTTGGTTTTATTGTGTTCCAAAGGCAAAAATAAACATTGTGTTTCTTTATCTAGCCAGCTTCAGAGCTCCAATTGTGCTTCTTTGTAGCCATCTTCCTATCCAGTCGCCATGAAGGGATTCCCATCTCCCCCAATAATTTCCAATTTTTACTCTGAGAATCATACTCAAATCAACACTGCCATTGCTTCTGGAAAGGCTGAGTCACTTGACGATCCTATAGCTCCACTCACCATTTTCCAGAAAAATCATTTTTCCCTAGGAATCACTGCCTCATATATATTGTCTCTTCCATTAGAATGTAAGCTCCTTGAGTATGGAGGTGATCTCTTTTGTATCTGTATCCCAGAGGTTTAATAATAATGATCACAAGCATTTAATCATATGTATAAATAACAAATAAATAAATGGCAGAAATAATGCTAGCCCTTAGTTTTAGATATATGCTTTGGATTGAATTAGGGAAATGTCCTTTTATTCAAATAATTTTTTATCATTTAAAAAAATATCCTTATCTTAGAATCAATATTGAACATTGGGTCCAAGGCAGAAGAGTGGTGTAAAAAGGAATTCTTTATTCCTTTTTTAATTTAACGGGAGACCTGGAGGTCCTCTTACCATAGAGATGTGTAAAGATTAACTAGTCCACAGTGACAGGAAGTAGAAAACATAGAGACAGGAAGTGAGGTAGAAAAAAGGTATAAAAGGGGCCTGTGTCAGTTGGTTGGTCTGTCAGTTACTGAAAGTTAGGGCTGGGAGCTGCAAAATTGGTTGCTGGGAGTGTATTGGGTTGGTGGTTGGCGTTTAGTTGCTGGAATATAAAAGGCAGACCTGAGTTTACTGGGAAGACTTTTGACTTTAGCTTTTAGAGGGCTTTTTGGTTTGGGGGTTTTTGGCTTTTGGTTTGGGATGTTAAGTTTGTTTTTTTCTTTAACTGTTTGAAAAATGGCTGGTCTTCAACAGACCTAATTGGGGTTGGATTAAACACTGATTGGGTTGGTTTGATTGGGCTGGATTGAGTTGGAACTTTGCAAGGTGGTTGTTATTAGCGGTAGTTATAGGTAGATATAGGCAGTTTTAGGTAATAATTATAGGTAGTTATAAGTAGTTACAGGATAACTAGTATAGACATTAGGAAATATATATTTCCTATATTTCTCTACTATATTCATTTTGCTATATTCTTTTACTATCTCTTTTAATTAAACTAAATTGTTAATTGTTAAAAGCTGCTAGAAGTTTCCTTTTCTCTGGCTTAAAGGGATAATATTCATTTACAACTCTACTATATTCTCATTAAAACTTAAATTATTAAAAGCTACTCTCTTATTTTGTCAAAATCCCTAATTTAACTTGCAATGGTAAGGGCTAGGCAATAAGGGTTAAGTGACTTGCCTAGAGTCACACAATTAGGATGTGTCTAAGGCCAGATTTGAACCTAGGACATCCCATCTCTGGCCCTGGCTTTCAATCTACTGAGACACTTAGCTGCCCCCAATTTTTAGTTTATGGATAAAAGTGTGTTGTATTTTTTTAATGCCTTTTCTAGGCCTATTAATACATGAGATTTGTTGGTTTTGCTGCTCCTATGATTAATTATGCAAATAATTTTAGTTTGAAATATTCTTGGCATAAATACAACCTGGGCATAATGAATAATTTTTTGATATGTTAATATTCTATTTGCTCTTTTTGTATCAATACTCATTAGTGATATTGGCCTATATTTATCTTTTCTCTACTTTATTTTTACCACCATTACCATTATAGTTTACTACCAAGGCCATAAATAGAATTAGGTAGAGTTCTTTTTTATTTTTTGAGAATGATTTAGGTAGCATAGGGATTATTTATTTTTATATGTATAATAGAATTTATTTGCAAACTTATCTGGGCCATTTTTTTTTCTTTAGGTGTACATGATTTACAAACTTCCTTTTTTGAGGTTCAGTTGTTGAGATTCTTTCATTCCTGTTTCACTCATTTTAGCTATTATATAATTTTTAATCATTTTAATCATTCATTTCATTTGTTTTTAAAAAATTTTAAGAATATAATTGGTTATCATAGTTTCTGATCATTTCCTATACTTCCTCTCCATTTTTGAATTCCACATTCTCATTTTTTAATATGATACTTATTTTCCTCTAACTTAAAAAAATAAAATTAGCTTGTGGTTTATGGTTTTTCCAGTCTTTTGTTTATCAATTCAATAATATTTTGTCATTTCAGTCCTTATTTGTATTTTATTAATATTTGTTATAATATGGCTTTTCTATACTTATTTATGACTTTATGCACAGCACATGATCAGTTTTTACAATGATACTACTCAATGCAAAAAAATAAATATACTTCCATAGTAGGATTTTGAGAACTTATTAGGATTTATAGTTCTGAGGATCAAGCATTTCCTTTTAGCCCTTTGACAAGAATTGGGCCATCTTGATCCTTAAGCTGGGTGATGAACTTGAGTAACACCCAGGAATTTTGACAAAGATATAAAATCTGTGGAAAGTCAGAATGTGAAAGGAGATGACAGGGATGGCAGGAGTTAAGCAGCAGCAGTAGCCAGGAGGAGATGAGAAACCCTCTGCCCTCCCAGGACTCAATGAACTGAATTGGAGCAACAGCCTAGGATCAGCGAGAAAACAGAAAATGGAAAAAGCCAGGCTGGAAAGGAAATATGGTAAACCATTGGGGCTACCCTGTCATGGACAAAAAAAAATTCAGATTGAAGTTGTTGGTTGTAATTGCCTCTTTAAGAACTAAGAGAAGTTCTTTAAAAAAAAAAAAAGGTCTATTCTTTTACCAACTTGTCCGCCCGATGCCTATTCAATAACAAGTCCCTTTATAGACTCTTCATGTTCATTTATCCAAACTCTTTATGGTATTCTGATTTTGTTTCACATATCAAGAAATGTCAAGTTGGCCATGAATGCATATGCTATATACTTAGTCTGTGCCAAGAAAGGGGAATGGATGGATCCAGGGGTTAGTTGAAATTTGACAAATTTAATTTTGTTGTAATATAATTGGACAGATTAACATATGTTAATATTAGAATAGAGCCTTAAACCTCTTTTCTGAATGTTCTTTATTTTCCTAATGGGGGTCTCCAAACAAGGATAAATTTTTTTGATCATTTTCCATCTGACATAAATTTCATGAAATATCAGAGAAGAGGATCATCCAGGCTTGAAGACCTTTATATTGCCCCCAGATTTTAAGTTGTGGCTGATTGAATCTCTAGTCTCTGACTCAAGAGAGGAGATAGGCAGGGAGAAAGGAACAGTGACTGAGACCAACCCTAAACCACCCTTAAAGAAAGATTCAGTCTCAGCCCTTTCTAGGAAGAATGATGGAGAAGAAAGAATCGAATATCTCTTGGATGCCTCTCACCTCTATAGCAACAACTGCCAAATGCTGCATTTCTTTAGTCACATTCAATGATTTCTACATTTCTATAAAATCTATTTTGCTTTCCATATGCTCACCAAAGCCATCATTTTCTTCTTGTTTATATTTCTCTTATATAGTCATGAAAGAGGCATATTAAAAGCTCTTACTAGTCAGATCTTTTTTCATTTCAGTTAGCATTTCCTTGGTGCCATTCAGTATATTGGTATTCAGTAATGATATTCTTTGATTATCTATAGTTCCTTTAAACATAATGTGGTTTTCTTTATTGCCTCATTTGATAATGTTTGTTTTTACTATTGCCTTTTCTGAAACAATATTTGCAGCTCCTGATTTTTTAGATTTAGCTAATGCATAATACATTTTATTGTATTTTCTGTTTTAAATATACTTATTATATGATATTCCTTGTCTAATTCCCCTCCTCTTCCCTGCCCTGCTTGTACTGATACCCAGAAGTTTGGAACCCGAGAGCATATTTTCTACTCTTATTCTGTGAACCAATCTGGGCATATGCTATTCAAGACTTTTCTTGAATTTGAAATGGTCTTAGTGTCATAGATTAAGAGCTAGAATGAACCTTAGGAATCATCTAATTTTGCCCTCCACCCACATCCCTTATTTTACAGATGAGGTAACTGAGGCCTAGAGAAATAAAGTAATTGTCCAATGTCGCACATAAAACAATGAGCAGAATAGAGGCTTCAAACAAGTCTCTTGACTACAAATTCATCACTTTTTGCACTCTCTCACACTGTTCTTCTTTATATACAAATTTCTTCCTCCTGGAAGCTTACTTTATTTTCTTCTTGATACTGAAAATAGGAGATCATACTTTTTAGATGAACTAAACTGGAGGTTTTTCAATGATGTCATGCATTATACTGATTTTTGTTTTGCCTTTTTTCCCCTAATATTTCCAGGAAATTTGCTTAGATTGTTTCCTGAAATATAGTATTTGGGCTCTTTGTTTTATCCTGATTTGGGGGGAATATTATAATTCTCAGCTTTTCTTGCTAAGTTCTACCTTCTAGGCCAATTGTTCCAGTTTTTGAAGTCTAAAAGCATTCCTCAAATTTTATCATTTAATTTTGCTCTGATATATTGTCCCATTTTAGCCTGTGTCTAAATATGTCTATGATTGTTTCTTTCCAATTCATTTTTTCAGAGTCTTTACTACTACATTAACATTTTCCATTGTTTATTCCAAAATCACGGTTCTCCTCTTTGCCTTTTTTAAAAGTCTTCTTGGAGTGTTCTTATGTCCTTCCATATTTCTTCTTTGGACAAAGATTGTAAATTAACACCCAGTCCTGTTCACAATTGAACAGAAGAAGAGAATGGATTGTTTGCCTTTTGAAAATGTAAGATTCTCCCTGAAACAATGATCCATGTTTTCATCATAAATATTATTTCAATGATAGTATTAGTCTCTGAAGAATCAAAATTGATATTCTATTTTTCATTTTATTTCCTTTCTTCATGAGTTTTGTCTTATATGTGATATACGTGTCTTCTTTTACAGCATAAAAGATATGGAAATATGCATTGCTCAGTAGCCCTGTGCAATGGTATAACCTATTTCAGACCATTTGCCTCCTTGGGGAGGAAGGAGGAAGGGAGGAAAGGGAAAATCTGAACTGCAAAATGTCAGATAACAATTGTTAAAAATTGTTTCTACATGTAACTAAAAAAGGCTACGTCTGACCATGATGCTCTTCCTTCTCACAAAGTTTCAAGGATTCCATATTCTTTTCAGAATAAAAGGCACGTTTCTCATTTAAAAAAAAAAAGAATCAAAGTTGAGAATCACTGATAGGACAATAGGGATAGGGGTACACATTGGGACTGACTAGTTGGAAACATTTCACCGACAGTAAATTGTACAGAAGAGGCATGAAGGATGTCAGAGTTCTATGATCAGAAAATGAAGTCTGCTGATCATGTAGCTAAGATCTGTGTCATGGCTATGTACGTTAGGTTGAGATGGCTGGCAGGAGGAACTTTTAACCCAGGTGGTGAACTCGGGTTTGTTTTTGTTTTTTCCCCTTTCATATTTTGATCATTGTATTTCAATACAATTGGTTTCCTTTGTAGTTCTATTCACTTCCATTTATGCACTTAAAAATATTAATCTGAGAAGGGGTTTGTAGGTGTCACTAGACTACCAGCAGAGTCCATGTTTCAAAAAAGTTATTAAAGATCCCAAAGAGTTTTTATTTATGTGGGTTATATCCATTAATATTTATATTATCAGAAATCAAAACTGACAAATTTTTAAATGTTTATTCATTTAGAAATACTAAATTTATTATTTTTAAACAATATACATTTTAATGAAAATTAACTATATTTTCTAAAACAAACAAAATAGAAAGAAGAGTATGTTTTAAATGTTTAAAATATGTTTTACATATTTTTGCAAATCTATTTAATGACTGGATTAATAGAAGAGAACTAGATTCTCATAAAGTAATTAACATTTATATAGACCTTTTAGGTGTCTAAATTGGGCAAAATTATTATCATTTTGTCTTTACAACAGTCATGAGAGGCAGATGCTGTTATTATCTCCATTATACAGATAAGGAAATAGGCAAATAGGGGTTAAGTAACTTGCCCAGGGTCACACAACTAGAGTCGAGTGTCTGAGGCCTGAGATGAACTTAGGTCTTCCTAACTCCATGTCTCTCCTCATCTACAGAGTCAGTATACAAATAATTCACAAATACACAAATCAATACAAAAACAGTAAGTGGAAAATTACAGTTTGATACTTCAGTGACTGTTATTTTATTGATTTGGGCATTACGCCACAACTCTTCTATTCCTTCTCATTCGGTTTGACTTGTTCATGTCTTCCCATAAACCCCCCACAGCAATTCCTCCTCCCATAGTGATATGGTTCTCAAAGTGGAGTCATTGGACCTCTAGGGATCTTCAAGATCATTTCAGGATGGTCATGAGGTCAAAACTACTTTCAAAATACTAAGATATTGCTTGTCTTTCAAAATACTCTTTTCCCTTGCCAACTACAATATCTCTGAGAATCAGATTTTCTTTATATACTTTCAACAAAATAACATACTGCAACAGACTGGATATAGAAGCTGAAATGAAAACGAATTTCTTTAGGCTTTTCTCTGTTTTTTTTTTTTCTGAAAAGATGCCTTCGTGAGAATTTCTTATCTTCTCATCTTTTTTTTCACCCTATTTGGCACTTTTCTTTCCTTTAGGAAGTGATAAAGAAGGGCTAGGCTCATGCATAACCAGTCACTTAGCTATCTTGCTAGAAATCCTTAAAATCCATTTGAACAAAAGATCCCAACATTCTTCCACTGATGGCATAAGGCCTCAAACTACAGATCACCATGATGTCAGGAGAATCAGAATTATAGGCACCCTAAAAGCCAATGGAAAGATGTGTAGGGAGTTTTAACTGGCTTTAGATGTTGATAAAGACAACTGATATATGGGAAATGTTATTTAAAAAAACTATCAAAAACCTGAAAGATTAGAGGAGGGAGGAAGATGACACATAAAAAGGAACTAGAAGTTTGTGGGAAGGGCAGTGGTATACTAGTAAATGTTCAACAATTTTTCTCTCTGGGAAAAAACTCCTGCATGCTGGACACACTTTTAAGTTTACTCTACATGAACATTTTCTCCATCACTTTCTTAAGTCTAGATGACAAACTAAACAATAAATCAAGTCCTGATTTGTAGCATTTGCCAATTTCTGAAAATTTAACAAAAGCTGGTATAAGCTGGTGCCAGCACAGCCCTTGAGGGAAGGTTAATTTTTTAGTGATCCCAGTGTTGCCCTGGTATTTATGAAATATTGAAAGAATCCTATCAGTAGGGCCTCTCTCAATTGGACGGATACTCTATGGAAGATTTATGGAAAAGACAAGGACAGAAATCATGCAAGATGAGAAGACTGTGAACCAGATGATATAGGGGGTAGTTAATAACCACCAGATTATGGAACCTGTGGAGCAGAGGGGTAAGATTCATAGTACCCGGCCCCATGCTGCCCACAACACTCTCTGATGAGTCCTGAACCAGATTAAAATGCAATTGGGAAATATTTAGCAAAATAAATTAAAATATGGATAGCATTACATTTCAAAAAGCAAGTTTAAATCAGTAAGTCACTATGCAACCTGCAAGGAGTCTTCTGTACCAATTAGTAGCCCCATCTCTACTTGAATTTGCCATTATCGTAGTAGAAATTAAAATAAAAATATTAAAAGGTCAAACTAGTAACCCTTTGAGGGACAGTAACATTTTAGCAGTTCCAAAGCCTTAAATTCAAGAGATAAAGTCCTTATCTGGAATTCAAGGCATTGGTCACAAATGGGAGAGAATCAAAGAGGTACTGAGTCTTTCTGAAATCATACCAAGGGATAAAGACTATCTGTGCTTTCCCTGCCCCACTTACATGGCCACGTTTGATGTTCAGCCTCCCTTTAGAGATCTGAAGTATGACAGAAAATTCTTTATTTCAAATAACAAACAAAAACTTCCGAACCTCTCCATCTCTCCAAACACTGAAGTTTCACCTCTAGGTACTGTCTAGTAACTCCATTGCACTTCAGAAAAGAAATATTTTTCAGTTATTGCCAATCATCGCCATTACTAAGGGTCATCTTCATCACCATCCTCATCAAGAACTCTTTCTTGGGTCTCTATTCTCAGAACCAGAAACATTAGAAGTGAAGTAAAAAAACAACAAAACTGTTCATTTCACGATTTGTCCTTCTTCCTATTCACGTAGTACCGTGTGCCCTCTAGTGGTCATGTAAGAGGATAGCATGCAAGGAAGGTATATTTAAAATTAAAATGAAATATAAATGTAGTTGTACTCAAAAGAGACTTTAAAAAATCTGATCCAACCTCTTTCTTAACCCATAGAGGTGAATGCTGAGCTACAGAGAATCGCTTCTTTTGCATAATAGTTTCTGCTCCAAAGATCTATTCTCTAGAGTGAGAATGTGCAAATATTTTGCCTGAAATGATGCCATTATCACTGTCAATCAATCAAAAAGCATTTATTAAGTGCCAAGTATGTGACAGGCACAGTGCATTGTTATGGTTATATTGCCATGATGTGCTGATATCTGTGTTAATGCATCAGGGTCCTCTTCCATCCCAATGAATGACAGGAATCCCAGACATTTCCATTCAATTAATAAAAATAAACTAGGTATAAATAACTCCTTCGCCAGCTTGATAAGGTCACAGGGGCTTTGGGTCACTGGCTGAAAAGAAATGACACCCCAAAGGAAATATTCTGTGATTAGCTGAAAAGAAGCTGCCATTCCCGTATGCCTATGTATAAAAACAGTGAGCTAGTTTGGAGACAAGCAGTCTAGTGCTAGTCATATCCAATGAGAAAGAACTCATGAATAGCTTTTGGGGAAGGGGGAGAGAATGGGAGTGTTTTCTCTCTTCCTTTTCTCCCCTGCCCTTCCTGACCAGGTGAAGAACTTTGAAAGTCAGACTGTCTGGAGTTCCCATCATCATTGGAACAGTCTTCACTGGAGCTATTAGTAATGTCTCTGGAGCAGCAATGGCTAGCATATTTATCAGGAGCCAAGAGATGCTCTGAGGACCAAACAGACACATTGAAGTTAGATAATTCCAGAGATCTCTGAGGGTGTCAACTTGGAGTCCAGCAGAAGCTACATGAGGCATGAGAACTTCCTGAAGAGACACGTAGACTTTCATTAAAAGGGAGTGGAGAGAGAATCCTTTAGCTACTTGTACTCTCTGAGTTTGAACCTCTTCTCCCCGGGGATCTTGCATGGGCATGGGGAGATCAGATTCCTGGTTTGGGGGAATGTTTCTATAACAACTTTCTTTGCTATTCCTGTTTAGTAAATACTGTTTCTAACAAGTAATTGTCTAGCCAATAATCAATGAGGAACATACCAGTATGACCTTGTGAGTGATCATCAGACCTCAGGGTTACCCCTAGAACCGTGAACGAGAATTGTAGTAAGTGCCCTCTGGAGACCCCACCTGCCATTGCAGATGGGAGTTGGGGAAGTACTACTCCCAGAGTAGGTATTACATATATGGCATGATATACCAGAATCTCAATATCAGAGAACTTCAGAGTTA
Source organism: Monodelphis domestica (assembly GCF_027887165.1). Taxonomy (NCBI): domain Eukaryota; kingdom Metazoa; phylum Chordata; class Mammalia; order Didelphimorphia; family Didelphidae; genus Monodelphis; species Monodelphis domestica. The sequence continues at coordinate 57,968,178 of NC_077234.1, forward strand.
AAAGGAACATCAGAAATCATCTGTTCAACCTGGTATAAATTCCCTGATGATCAGTCATCCATCATCTACTAGAAGAGGAATAATAACAACAGCATTTGGCAATCAGGTAACGCTTTAAGATTTACAAAATGCTTTCTTAAACTCTGTAAGGTAGGCAGGACAAGCACTACTTATGATGAATCATAAACCGAACACCACAAATGTTCGAGGAGAAAAGGATGAAAGATTTCTGCAATGGCTGTCACCCTAATTATGAGCACCTAGGTAGGCTTTAAGAGTCTACAAAGTTCTCTGAAATTTCCAGTGTCTATATTCAGTTTTTGAACAAAAGAAGTGAGCGCCAAATCTAAAAGCAATACTCTGGACAGCTGCTGACTCTTGCACATCTGCTGGTTGGTAATATCAGCAGGGTTTGGTAACAAATTAGACAAAACATTCTGATAGTTCAAAGATAGATATATTTGTTTATATAAATGGAGAAGTAGACTTAGATTCCAAGCTCCAAGGTTGGATGGAGGCATTTGCTGAGTTCGGGTCCTCAAACTCCAAGGTGCTAGAGGCTGCTTTGAATAATACTGACTCCATTTTCAAGTTGATTTTTCCTCTAGGGATGTATACCCTTTCACTTACTCAATACCACTTTTCTTCCTTTTGTGTCTAGGTGAATTTTGCTCACAACTGCTAACATTGAGATAAAGTTGGGTATCAACTGTCTTTATTTCTCTCCATAGATTCCCTTTTTGAGCCTTTTTCATTTTTTTGATTACCATATCTACTAGGGATAGACATTACTATAGAAATCACACATAGGGAGATAGATAGATAGATAGATAGATAGATAGAGAGAGAGAGAGAGAGAGAGAGAGAGAGAGAGAGAGAGAGAGAGAGACAGAAAGGTAGACAGAGAGATAGATAGAGAGATAGATAGATAGATAGATAGATAGATAGATAGATAGATAGATAGATAATATAGAGAGGGTAATTACTTTCTCTCTTGGGGAGGGTATTCAAGGGAAGGCTAGTATATCTCTAATGTGAGGGCTCACCACTCCCATTTTGGGACTGCTTTTTCCCTTTGGTTTCTACCTGCCACCCAATTCTCACCTGTGGCCCCAAGAAGCTAGGGCATACACAGTAGCCATACTTGAGTAAACCAGCTTGGTAGGCAGCCTAAACCAGATTGAGGGTAATCAACAAGCCTCAAATCTGTTGGCAAGCTGGGGGGTGTCAATCCCAGGCTTATTAAGACCCCCCCTTGAATAAGAGGTGGAGAAAAACAATTTGTTCCAATGGCCATGAAGGTGATGGAAGCGGGCACTTTGGAGTGCTTAGAGTTGGTTATACATTGAAGAAGGCAAAGTCATCCACTGTATCCCAAGTCATCACCAATTGTCTTAACTTTTATATTGCCACTGGACTTTGTTGCAAGGTCATATAAGTTGTACAAGGCACAGTTCACATGCCAAACTGATTTATTGTTACATTTGTTGACTAGTATTATGGAAAAATTAAATGTCAAATGGTCATTGAAGCATATAATCACTTTTTTGTTAATTGACAGTGGGTAGTTATCTATTCAATATTACAATCATCATTGACTCTAGGAACAACCTACTCCCCTGATTTCTAAATGTCCTGCTAAGTCTATCTCATACCAGTGCTCATGAGAAAGCCCTCTCTCTTCCCACCTGGAGATATGTCTCCTTTCTGTCAACCAGTTCCACTATGGAGTAAACATAGGATGCTCCAACTCGCTAGAAATTTCTGAGTATGAGGAATATATGAATCGATCAAGAGATGACTGGGGCCTCAGATGGGTTTTCATGATTCTAGCTTGGAGTTTTGACAAGTTCCATTTGAGTTTTGATTAATGATTGATTACTTAAGCTTAACATGAAAGGAAAACTACTAATGGAAGCTTCAATTTCCTAATGTCATTAGCATATGATGATCAGATTTTTACCAGATCTGAGGGGCACACATGTCAATATAAAACTATATACCAGTGCTTATAACAGAAAAATAATTTGCTTAACAATTACTTAATCACAAAATGGAGACTCTGAACAAATTGGAGTTGTTCATGGTACTAACTCGTAACAAGTAGTATGACCTTTTTACTCCCCATAAGCTTCTGGAAGCTTAGATCTTTTTATTCCAGAGACTGACATCTTCATTACAAAACTTTCTTGCTTTCAGATATTCCTATCCTTCTGCCTCCTATTGACTTAGCCATCTCTGCTTGGAGTAGGGCCCACACCCCAATAAACCCATACCAAGAATGGTTTTATTTATTTATTTTTAAATTTTTATTTAAATGTATGTATGTATTTTAATTAATTAATTTATATAAATTATATATGTTTAATATAAATTCATTTATTTTAAAACTCTTACCTTCCATCTTAGAATCAACTCTATGTATTAGTTACAAGGTAGAAGAGGTGTAAGGGCTTGGTAGTGGAGGTTAAGTAACTTGCCCAGAGTCACACAGCTAGCAAGTATCTGAGGTCAGATTTGAACCCAGGATTTCTATCTCTAGATCTTGCTCTCAATCCCCGAGCCACATAGCTGCTTCCTACAATAGCTTTTTAACTAGCTTCTTCACTTCCAGGCTTTCCCTCTTTCAGCATTTCTTAGTCTGCCTCTAGATTAATCCTCAAAGTAGCATTTTTATCATGTCTCTCCCCAGCTCTAAAATCAAACTCTACGCTAGCACCAAACTCTTCAGGATCTGGTCTTAGCGTACATTTCCAGCTTTATCTCTTACTCTACCCCTACAAATATCATTTATTCCAGTCCAATGAGATTCCTTACAGCTCTCTAAACATGACTGCTTTTGTCCTGTTTCAGTGACTTTGGTTCATGTAGTCTCCTCTGCCTTTGATGCCCTTCACCACCCTCCTCCACTTAGCAGATTCCCATCCATCCTTAAAAGGTTAGCTCTTTTATTAAGGCTTTCCCCCAATCCCAACCAGGAGTCATTTAGCCTCCAATATTACTTTGCATCATCCATATACCTCTTAAGTTGTATTGCTTTGTATTAGAATTATTGGGGTATGTTTTCCCCTCATGAGATTATATGCTTTCTGAGGTCAGAGACATCAGTATATAATGTACCTCTCTATCCCTTAGGTCACTTATCACATGACCTTGGACCCTGTAAATGCCCATTCAATATTTGTTAAATGAAGGATGGAATCCATTCCACTCCATGTTGGGAATGGCAACATCATATCTCAGGTGGTAGCTAGATGGCACCATAGTGCACAGAGGAATGGGTCTGAAGTCAAGAACACCTGATTTCAGATATGGTAGCAGAGGCATTTTAATGGCTCTATAACATTTGGCAAGTCCCTTAATCTCTCTCTGCTTCGATTTCTGCATCTCTAAAATGGTCATAGTAATAGAACCCATCTCCCCAGGGTTTAATGAGGATCAAATGAGATGATATTTATAAAGCACTTAGCACAGAGTACATAGCACATAGTAGTACTTAGCACATAGTAGGCACTTAATAAATGCTTATTCCCTTTCTCAAATTTCACTGAACTTAGAACAGTGATGGTGACCCTATGACACAGGTATCAAAGACGGCACACAGAGTGCTCTCATTGGGCATGCGGCTGCCCCTCTCTACCATGCCTGATGACATTTTTTCACCTCACCTGCCCCTCTACCCAGCAGTCCAATGGGAGCACACAGGGGGTAAGGTGAGAAGCTCACAGGCAGCAGAGCTGAAAGGGAACAGAGAGCTTGGACCACTCCCCCGACCCTCTATACTTATTGAGGACATTACTCACATCCCCCACCCCTCTACCCAGCGACCATTGGGACAGCTTTCTTCTTTCCCTGGATGGAGTAAGTGGGGCAGGATGTGCCTGGCACTTGGTAGGGGGAGGGGCATGGCACATGATCTGGGGGGGTAGGCATCATGCTGTTTAGAGAGTGGGATAGGACCTGGCACTCCATCTCTAAAAGTTTGCCATCACTGACTCAGAGCATGAACCCAATCATGGGGGACTGAGAGGATCATTAGCTGACATCTTTCCTGAGAACTCTCCCACCTCTCAGTGGACTCCAGACTTTAGATGTATGCCATTGAAAATCTCAGGTAATGTCTTCTTTTCTGCATAGAAGAAAGAGGAGGTGACAGTACTTCAAGGTTCTATGCCAACCCTTTTGGTGAGAATTTAAGCTCTGGTCAGGAGCCACAAAGTGGACAAGCTAAGAGTAGGTAAAGCAGAGCCAAGGTCAACAAAGTAAACATTTGTTCCTTCACAGGCCTTCAGTTCAAGATTCTGAGCATTGTCCTTGGACCCTCCTACCTCAAATGCTGTTTATGAAGAATCCTGGTGTCTGTGGACCTTCCTGTTCTTGCAACTTCCTCCACAATTTTTATAATTCATTTGGTACTAATTCTCTCCCTCTGCTTACATTATCCAGGCAGTATTGACCTTGGGATCCTCCTAGGAGTAGAGCTGTGATTCTTTTGTTTTCATTTCCCCTGTCTTGGACACTTCCTTTGTTTCAAGATCAGTTCTAAGTGTACTTTCAGCTCCCCTGCTGAAATCACATCAATTGAGCCATTCATTAACCAGCCCCTCTCCAGCTCATCCTCTTGGCTGCTGAATGTTTCTGTGTCACAATTAAAAAAGACTATCAGGCCAAGCTTGGCAGTATTGTTATCAAACCAGCATATTCCTGTTCCTGGCATTTCCCTGTGACTTAACTGTTTCTGAACTCTTCTAGGCAGGATGCTCACTCCAGGTATGCACAGGAATGCACGCTTCCCACAATTACCAACATTCAAAATGTTTCATCTTTAATATGGGGACAAAGCTTCAGACCAACAGCTTGTAGATTCTTTCTACCTCTCCCACTCTGAGCCTTCCCTTTTATAGATCATCTGCCACCTCTCATAGGGGTTATATTCTCTTGTTACCATCTTAGAGTTAATCCCAAATAGATATAATATCTGATAGTCTTATAGGATCATCGATTTCAAGTTTGATGGGACCATTAAGTCCAACACTTCCATTTTGAAAATGAAACTGATCCACGCATATATGTGCATGCCTATAATCCTATTACTGAGGAAGGCTGAAAACTGGTGGTTCCTTTGTGTGTGTCCCAGAATTCTGTACTGCAGTAGGACTAAATTCTGTCCAGTGTATGCACTGAGTTTGGCAATAATATGGTGTGCCCTTTGGTTGAAGAAGGCTGCCAAGGTGCCTAAGGAGGGGCAAATTGATTCAGGTCAAAAAAAACCCAAAACAACAAGTTAAAAGTTTAATTACTGATCAACACTGGAACTGGGGCTGTGAGTGGCTGCTGAAATTTCCTTCTGAATTAAATAGGCATGTCTAGTCTCAAAAAAAAAATGAGGAAGTTGAAGCCCAGGAAAGTTAGACTTGGCCAAGCTCACACAAGTGATGGATGGAGGCAGGATTTGAATGCAAGTTTTCTGACTCCAATATCTTTTTTATCTTCCTGCCATATTGTATAGATTTCTCTGTTTATAGAAATCTCTAGACCAGGGTTTTTAAACTTGAAGTTAAAACCACAAAATTGTTTTTTTTTATATTTTAATAATTGTATTTCAATATAATTGGTTCCTTTAATCCAATTTCAAGAGAATTGGTTCCAATATAATTGATTCCTATATAATTCTATAGATTGTCTTTTATGCATTTAAAAAACATTATTCTGAAAAGATGTTTATAGATTGCACCAGACTACCAAAGGGGCCAACCATATAGACAAAATGGTTAACGCCTAGACTACATTTCCTTTGAATAGTGAGGGGACTCCCCAATTTTGTTTTAGAATCAATACTGTGTACTGATTTCAAGGAAGAAGAGTGATAACAGCTAGACCATGAGGGTTAAGTGACTTGCCCAAGATCACACAGATAGGAAGTGTCTGAGGGTAGGGACTCCCAAATTATGAACGAAGTCTCATTTCTCCTTTCCTCTCCTCTGTCTTCTTTTCTCATCTCCTCTCTTCTCTCTTTTCCTGTCTTGCCTTCTCTCTTCTCCTTTATCCTCTCTCATCTCACCTGTCTCGTCTCTTCTCTTGCCCCATCCTCTTCTATCATCTCTTCTCTCAGCTAACAAAAGGCTTTAAACACAATCGTGGTAGCAATTTGTCTACTAAAAACCTTGCTAAGTAACTAGAGATTCTGGTTGGGTGGCTCAGTGGATAGAACTCTGGACTTGGAATCAGGATGACTTAAGTTCAAAGGGAGACTCAAGAACTTATTAACTGTATGTCCCTGGACAAATCACTAAATGTTTAGCTCAGTTTTCTCCTGTAAAATGGGGATAATAATAACACTACTTCCCAGGATTTTGTAAGTATAGAATGAGATAATATTTGTTAAAATGTTTGTAAACCTTTCAATACTATGTAAATGCCATTATTATTATTCATCCCCAGTAAGTGGACCTCTTGTTTGGTAAATTCTTTGGCTATAACTTTATTCTGTACTATGGATTAACCTCAGACTTAAACAAAGAATAAATTCCAAAAGGAGTGGGTCTGAACTAGGTCACTATTCATATCCTGGCTACAAATGAAATCGTACAATCGAAAGACCTGGTCTGCAGCTGTCAGACAAAAGAAATCTGTCCTGGACACAATACTATTTTCAAAGCCCCAAGGGACTGATTTTCAAGATGTCTGGAAAAAAGGGAAAGTTTTGAACAGTATTATTACTGTACAGCATTATTACTGTATTATTACAGTATTCCACAATGCACATCATTAATTACCAACCACATAAACCTAATTTTTTTAACTACCTAATCTCTAAGAGGATGATCTACACATATCAAGAATAGCTTTAATGACAGTACAAAAAGGTATAAAGTCAGGCCTTCACAGAACTGTGGTTTATTGCAGACCACACCATCACAGTCACACAATTAACTGGAAAGTGTAGAGTCTACACAAGCCTATTATTCATAGCATTTATCGATTACAAAATAGTTTTTGACCTGATAGAGTCAAATATAACCTCAAAGCTTCCTCTCTTATATAAGGTTTCTCTCGCCCACGTTATAGTAATGTTATGTTCCTTGAAAGATGCAATTAATTTTTCACTAACAGAGGCATAAAACAAGGAGATGGAGCCTTGTGCAAGGTATTCATCATTATCACAGAGAATGTCCTGCAGAGAATCCAAAGGGAAGAGGAATCCCCCATGGATGGATGGTGAGATTCCCCCAGAGAGTTGTATTTGCAAGTGATATATCTGTTTTTTTTTTTCAGTGAAATTCATGAGGATTCAAAAGAGATTGGTTTAACTATCCATGCAATTAGGTGATGAATGGCAACTCCTCGAGTTTGCCATTAAGTTGAATGGCCCAACCATTAAGTTAGTCAATCAGGATACGTATCTTGGCCAGAAATTGTAGATAGACAATTAATTGTACACAGAATTAAAAGAAAAGTTGGTTTATCTTTGAACCATTGCACAGAATTTGTGATGATCCCAAATTTCTCTGTGGCACAAAAAGTTCTGCTTTCTCCACTGTTTCTTTTTATAATCACAATTATTTAGATTTAATTGGAATTTTCTTTCTGTGGTTCTACAAATAGATTGAGAAGAAAAAGAGAAGGTAAGTTGTGTTCTTTACAATATCGATATTCTTTCCGTTGCTATGATTGTGGATGGATATATTCTCTAAATAGTCAAAATAGTCGGTGATCCAAAGAGCAATGGAGAGAATTAGAGAAGGTGTCAAGAGGTTACAGCAATGATGACTTGTACACAAAGACAAGGAGGATCAAAGATACTTAGGAACATTGCAATTGTAGACATGCTGCTAAAATAAGCACAGAAACTTGCAACTGGAGAAGGAGGGAGGCCAGTCATGTACTAAGTACAAAAGATATAACAGACTGACCCCCCAAATATTGCTTTCTTACATATGGATTAACAAATACTTAGAGGAAGGCTTTCATGCTATTGGATAGTTCCTTTATGGTAGGCATGAATAAGAATCACAAAGAGTAAGGTGATAATGGATGGTTTGTGATTTGTAGTTGGTAGCTAGGTAGTGTAATGATTAGAGCCCTGGACCTAGAGTCCAGAGGATCTGCATTCAAATCCAGATGATCAAACACAGTGCTTAATAAATGCTTTATTTATCTATCTCTTGATTTTTCCCCCCAGAGAAATGGGACATGAGCTGGTCCTTGAGAAACAGATTTAAATGGATGGTGAGGAAAGAAGCACAAATGAAGAAGTGAAGATATAAATGAGTATAATGTTTTCATGAAGCAGAGGAATCTAGTCTGATTGAAGAGATGGCTTTGTGTTTGGGGAGAAATGGACAGCTGGGTGACTCAGTGGATTGAAAGTCAGGCCCAGAGATAGGAAGTCACAGGTTCAAATCTGGCCTCAGACACCTCCAAGCTGTGTGACCCTGGGCAAGTCACTTCATCCCCATTGCCTAGCTCTTACCATTCTTCTGTCTTGGAACCAACACACAGTATTGATTCTAAGACAGAAGGTAAGGGTTTTAAAAAAAGAAATGGAGACCAAAATTGGTTTTGATTGTGTATATATATATTTGTGCATGTCTGTGTGTGTGTGTGTTTATTGGGGGATGCTTGGATAATGTAGGTTTAAAAAAAGCTATGCAGAATAGATGGGAATAGCTGGAGTTGATAGGGACCATTTGGTAGAGTAATGGGCAGACACTATGTCTGGCTCTGATGAGGATCTCAGTGCTTAAACCATGAGCTACTATGAATCCCCTTCAGCTGATGGACTTGGGGAAGCTGTGTCCTTTTTTACTTCTTGATCCTGAGAGAGTAAAAGGCCCTCACCTTGCTCCTCACTTTTTTTTAAGTCCATTAGTATGAGACAGGAAGTACACATCCCTTCTACGCATTTCTTTCCATCATCCCAAGAATCTGGGAGGGAGCCAAGAAGAGATGCTGTTGTTGTTCAGTCATTTTTCAGTCCTATCTGACTCTTCAGAATCCCACTTGGGGTTTTCTTGGCAAAGATACTGGAGTGGTTTTCCATTTCCTTCTCCTTACTCATTTTACATACAGATGAGGAAACTGAGACACACAGACTTAAGGGACTTGCCCAGCATCACATTGCTAGTAATTGCCAGAAACCAGATTTGAATCCAGAAAGATGAGTCTTGCTGAATCCAGGCCCACCACCTGCCCCTAAGAGTACCTAATGAGAATGACTGAGTTCGGGACATCTTTCTCACTTGGTTTTCCCTTTCTGGAAGAAATGGCAGTCGAGTCTAACAAAATCATTTGCAAGCAAGATTTCGCTTCTTTCTGATGTCTTACGATATCTAAAGACAGCATCTGTGTGTTATTAAGTCTGCAACAGACTCCAGATCCAATCAGTCAGCAATAAAAGAAAACCAAAGAGACTAAACAGGATTTGGATGTCTTCAGGCGAGTGTAATTTGGGAGCCTGGTGAAAAGTGCTGATGGTAAGGTAAACAGAGTCACCAGAGCCAAAGCCGTCTGTTATTTTGCCTTTACTTGTCTCTTATTTATGCTGATACCAGCACTTCTAACTATGGCAGCCAGAGCTACTTACTTCAAAGAATTCAGCCATCACTCTTCCCTTTGTTAACTTGGGTTTCTGTCTATTACTGGATGTTAAAAGGCAATTAGTACCCAAAGAACAATTTGCCTTCTCTTTTTCCTTCCCAATCTATTATTAGAATGAAATGATAGCTTAAATGGATGGAAGGAAAATATCCAATTAAGTATAAATAATTATGATGATTAAAGGGACAGTGGGGGACAGGGCTCCAAATCTAGTGCTGGAACAAAGAATTTTAAATTGGAAGGAAACCTTAGATATCACCTCATGCAACTCCCTCACTTTGAAGTTGAGTAAACTGAGGGAGACCTAGCAAGAGAAAGAGATCTATTCTCCATCCTAGAGGTAGAATTTGAACTTCAATCTTTAGACTCTCAATCCAGTGCTCTTTCTACTCTATTGATTAAAATGAAAGGGAGGATTACTAGAAATGTGTCTGTCTGTGTGTGTGTGTGTGTGTGTGTGTAAAAATACTGCCCTTTCAATTCATGCAATCATCAGTCTAGAGCTAGAAGGGATTTTAGAGGATTTTACAGATGAGGAAACTGAGGCCCAGAGAAGAAAAATGACTTGTATAAGGTCATACAGTTACTAAGCATTTGAGGCAAGATTTGAATGCAGGTCTTCCAAGGCCAGTGCTCTATCTGATACATCATAATGCTTATTGGATTAATTCATATTAAATAGGCCCTCTCATACAAAATTATTCATTTAAAAAATCCCCCAGTAAGCATGACATTTTTGTATGTTCAAACTCATCTGGAAAGCATGAGTATAGGATATGGGGAAGCCTTGATATTTGAGCTACTGAAATAGTCCATCTACATTTATTTTTTATGTAGTAGGACGGCCATCTATGGCTTCTGGTCATAAGTAGTGAAATTAAACCTATGCCAGCTGTCATTGAGAGATGTATGTAACCACAGAGTCATTTTTTTTTTGGTTCACTAACCTTCTTTCTGGTGAAGATAAGTCTCCTGGGTCCTCTCCCATATTACCAAAAGCCTGCAGGGAATCTATTGGATGATCCCTTGGTATGCCATATTCAACAAATCCCAAAGTAAACTCATTATCATTCTTCCCAAACCTGTCCTTCTTCCCAGCTTCCCTATTCCTAGTGAGAGCACTGAGATGTTTCCAATCAACCAAGATATAAACCTTGGGATCATCTTCAACCTCATTCTCCATCCTCTTCAATCAGTTGCCAAGTCCGGTTAATTCAACTTCTACAATATCACTCATATCCATTCCCTTTTCTCCATTGATGCAACTCCCACTCTAGTTCAGACCTTAATTTGAACTCAGGAAGCTGAATCTTCCTGATTCCAGGCCCAGCACTCTATCCACTGTACCACCTTGAAACCCCAAACCTCAATTTCTTTGTGCTTACAATGGGATGAATAATACATGTAGTATCTACCTCACAGGATTTTTGTAAGAATAAAATGAAATAAAGTTGTAAAAAAGACTGCAAATCAAAAATCACCATATAAAGATTAACTGTTTTTAAAGGTTTTCAGCTTCACTCTTCGCCTTTTAGTGTTAAGTGACTAATAAGACTAAAGATGTTGATAAGCCCTAAGCATGTGGACCCATGTAGTTCCACAAGAACACTATTGATAATAAAGAAGCCCCAGCAATAGAAGATAGTTCCAGTAGCAGGCAGCAGATGACAGCAGTTCAGGAAAGAAAACTCAGGCAGAGGGAAATAGCAATGGGAAGGCAAAGTGGAATAGGGGCTGAGAGTGAGGGTTCAGAGAGTTAGAGCTATGAGAATTAATCTGATCAGGATACTTAGGAGTGTGATTTGCCTGGAGCATATTCCCTTTCCCTTTTTCTGTATAGTGGGATTTTCCCTGTTTATTTACTTTGCTGTACTGTCCTACTGAAAAGCTTTGTGGTTTGATTTATAGCTTTACTTTTGTTGGTAGAGAATTTCCTGGATGAGGGCTTGAACTGAATTTATGTAGCTCTGATTACCTATTTATCTTATATGCAGAACATCATGCAAAATGCCAGACTGAAGGAATCAAAAGCAGGAATTAAGGTTGCCAAGAGAAATATCAACACTCTCAGATATGCAGAGATGCCATTTTATTAGCAGAAAATGAAGAAAAATTAAGAAGCTTCTAAATGAGGATGGCTTAAAAGTTTAACATCAAAACACCTAAGAACTTGGCATCGGGTCCACTCACTTCCTGGCAAAAAGAGGGAGAAGAAATGGAAGCAGTAACAGATTTTATATTCTTGGGCTCAAAGTTCACTGTAAATGGTGATTGCAGCCATGAGATTTTAAAGATGCTTGTTCCTTGGTAAAAAAGCTATGCCAAATCTGGATATGCTAAAAAAGCATGCTAAAAAGCAGAAACATCATCTTGTTGGCAATGGTCTGTATTGTCAAAGCATGGTTTTTCCAGTAGCAATGCATGGCTAGGAGAGTTGAACTATAAGGAAAGCTGCAGAATTGACACTTTCAAATTGTGGTTCTGGAGAAGACTTTTGAGAGTCCCTTGGACAACAAGGAGCTAAAATCAAACTAAACTTAAAGAAATTAATTCACTAGAAGGTCAAATACTGAAGCTGAAGTTTAAATACTTAGACCACATAATGAGAAGACAGTATTCATTGGAAAAGACCCTGATGCTAGGAAAGATTGAAAGCAAAAGGAGAAAAGGAGGTTGAGATGGATAGAAAGTATCATGGAAATAATGAGCATGAACTCAGACTTTGAAAAATAGTAAAAGATAGGAGGACCTGATGTGCTATAGTCCCTGGGGTCAGAAAAAGTTGGTAACAGTCACCTCAAATACCCCACACTGAACTTGAACTTCCACGAAGTCTGAATCCATACTACACTTAGAAATAGCCCATCTCCATTTTCATCTTTCAGAATCTTTGTCTTCCTTCAACCTCAACTCAAGGGTCTTTTCCTCTCCATAGAGTTGTTATTGTTTTTTTTATCCTCAATTTCCCTTTTACTATATCTGTTCAAGAGGCATCATGGCATAGTAGATACAAGATGGAACTTGGGAGTCAGAAAGACCAGGGCTCAAATCTTGATTCATATACTTGTTAACTATGTGACCATGGGTAAATCACTTAATTTTTACCAACCTCAGTTTCTTCCTGCATCAAGTAAGAGTAATAATAGCATTGACCTCACAAAATTATTGTGAGACTCAAATAAAATAATGCATATAATGTGATTTGAAATTTTAAAAATATTATATAAATGTGAACTATTATTGTTACTATTGTCTCTACCCAGTAAAATGTAAGCTCCTGGAGGGGAAGTAATATTTTATTTCTGCCTTTGAATGGTCAGTGCCTTGCACATGTTATATTAGGCCCTAATAAATGCCTGCTGGATGAAATTAATTAAATCCTGTGATTTTTCTACTATGCTAGTATCATTCTATGATCTCTGATTTCCTATTTATAAAACTGAAATCCAACCATATTGAACTATTTTATCCTCCTCTTTCTCCCCTTCCTCTTTTTCCTTCTCTCTTACCTTCTGTCCGAGTAATAACTGTAAGACAGAAAAGCAAGGGCTAGGCAAACAAGGTTAAGGGACTTGAACAGAGTCACACAGCTAAGAAGTATCTGAAGCCAAATTTAAATCCAGATCCACCTGACTCCAGGCCTGATACTCTATCTTTTGTCCCTCCTAGGGGGAACCTGAATCCTCCCCTATCAGATACAGATAAATCAAACCAAAAAAGAAATAAGAAAGAAATAAGAGAAGTGAATGAAATTTTAGAAAAATTAGAGTTAAGAGATATCTGGAAAAAAATTGAATAGGGATAAAAAGGAATGTACCTTCTTTTCAGGAGCACATGGTACATATACAAAGATTAACCGTGTATGAGGGCATAAAAACATTACAAATAAATGCAGAAAAGCAGAAATAATAAATGTCACTTTCAGGTCATAATGTGATAAAAATTATAATATATGTATCATATATTATATTATATTATATTATAATATAATAAAAGTATAATATAAAAAGTTCATGGGGAGACAAATTAAAACTAAAAATTAATTGGAAACTATTGTGCCACCTCATTGCCCCTACTTCTTGCTCTTCTAACAGGACATTCCATCCCCCATGTTCTGTGCTTTTTCATTGATTGCCACTCATGCTTGGAATATTCTCCCTCCTCACCTCTTAGTTTCCCTGGCTTCCTTCAAAACTTAAATCAAATACTATCTTCTTCAGAAGATTTTGCCAAGCCACTCTGGCTGCTAGATCTGTCCTCTCTAAGGTCACTTTCTATCTGCTTATATGTATATGACATGTACCTGATTATTTGTTTCCCTAATTAGAATATAAACTCCAAAAAGGCAGGGAAAGTTTGTGTCTTTTGTATCCACTTGTCATAGTGCCTGGCACATAGTAATCCCTTAATAAATATTTGTTGATCAGTTGATTAGAAATACAAAGAAATAAAAGAGCTTCTAATCTAGTTGGGGATGTGGCCAACGGTACAGAAAGATAAGAATACAAAGTAATCTATGATGGGCCAAATTTTGGTTCACACATGTAGTGCTTTAGAAATTCTAAGGAAGAAGAGATCACTGTGGGCTAAGACTGCTGGAAAGACTTCAGAAGGAAGCTGTACTTGACCCAGGTTTTGAAGGCAGGAGAAGCCTTAGGTAGGTAAAGGGGTGAGAGGTAAGAGTAGGGGGTTCCCAAGAAGGGGGAATAAGGTAAGCAAAATCTTAAAGATAGGAACTCATGTGACATTTTGAGGGACAATGACTAGATCAGGGTGCCTGGAGGTCATGCAAAGGAGTAATGAGAACTAATTTGCAACAATTTGCATTGTTGAAGCCAGATTTTGGAACCCATTCAGTGACCAGGAGCCAATCAGTCAATGAGCATTTGTTAAATGCTTAGTATATGCTGTGCATTTGGGATAATACAAAGAAAGGCAAAAAGAACCCCTGCCCTCAAGGAGGTTACATTTCCCATAGAGAAGACAACACATATATGATACAGAGTAGCAACAGTAACCATAGTGGGAAAGGCTTCTTGCAGAAGGGAGCATTGGAGCTATCCCAAAGAAAGCCTCAAAAGCTAAATGGCAGAGGGAAGAAGGGAGAATGTGCCAGGTAAGAAGGCTAAGGTAGTTGGATCATACAATGCATGGAGGGAAACACATTTTAAGAAGACTGAAAAGGAAGGGAAAATGTCGGACCATGATTAATTTTTAATGTGACATAGAAGTATTTGCATTTGATTCTGGAGGCAAGAGGGAGTCACCAAAGTTAGTTTCGTTATTTTTTCCTTCTCCTTTTCAGCATCTCTGTTTTATAGCTGTGCTGGTTGATTAGTTTATATGGGTGAAAGGATATCTCACAGATAGATGGTCTCAAAATTTTCCCTAGATTTTACTGGATGGCTCCAGGTTTATATGCTATTGAACTGTACAGAAGGTACATGAGCTTTACGAATTCTGAGCTTCCCAAAATCCAAGAGAAGCAAAGAAGCAAAAAGCATGTAATCGGAAAGAACATTTCAACAGCTGATATCTTTATATTTTTAAAATATGGGCTTTGATGAAATATTATTGTTTGGTTAAGGTAAAGCTCATCCTTAATATAGAGACAGAAGGAAATGAATGCTAGTCCCCTGCATCTGATATGACCTCTAATTTATTCCCCATATATCTTATTTATACATAGGTTTGTTTTGTTGTTGTTGTTGTTTTTGGCATGTTGTGTCCTGTACTTAATTGTAATCTCCCTGAAGGCAAGGCACTGTTTTTGCCTTTTTGTATCCTCCGCACTTAGCACAGTGCCTTGAATACAGTTAAGTGCTTTGTAAATGCATTTTGGCTTGATTTGGCTATCCAGCACAAGGATTACATTTTAGAGAAATCACTTGGGCAACTAAATCGGAATGAGGACAGACCTGAGACAAGTAGTTCAATTGCAATCATCCTGCATATGTTGATGAGGCCTGAACTAGGGTGATTGCTGTAGGAGAAGAGAGAAGGGGACAGATTAAAGCAATATTAGACTGAGATAGAAACAAGATCAAAAGGAAATCTAGGCAATGGTAATGTGTTGGTACTAAAAAAAATAATTATTGAGATTAGAGGAAAAAAATCAACACAAGAGAACAATCCTGACACAAGAGCCCCTGATGTTTGATAATGGCCATCAGGTTAGGATAGGTGGCACCATGTCTTTTTATGAAACCTAAAAATACTCCAAAATGGAGGCTTACACAGCACTGGCAATCTTGAAAGACCCAGGCTCATTTGAAAATCTGCATAATCAGGGAAAGGCAGGTCTGATTATTCCTAATTCATCAAGGACCCTTCCAGAAATTAGATGAATCATCCTTAGTCACACAACTGGAAAGAGATCCCAAGGCTCCTGACTCATAATCCTTCCCAGAAGAATTCCCTCCTCTTAAGAGCTCATCATTTCCAACTTCACCATGGGACTTATGGTCCCATGCAAATGTATTTATTCTTTCCAGTAGTTCTCTGATTCTTGGACTTTTCCCTTATCCCAAACTTTTGAATGGAGAGGGCCTGCTCTCTTTCTACCCTAATTAACCTCCTCTTCCTCTATCTGAAAGATGGTGTCCTATAACCTTTTATCAAGTCATTTAATCTCTCAGTGACTCGGTTTCCACATCTGTAAAAAAGACAGAAACCTAGACTGTCCAGCTTATCTCACAGGGTTGTTATGAGGAAACCATGGGAGACCTTAAAGTGCTCTTAATAGAAATATTATGGTTATTTCCTGAAAAAGCCCATTCGATAAGTACCATGGCTAGGGCTTAGATCTGCACTATGGCTATTTTACTTGCAGGCACACATAGCAAAATCACATTTACATAAGTACTTTGACATGCAGTCAAAACCCAAGTTGGAAAGAAGGAAATAAACATTTATTAAGTACCTACTATATGCCAGGTACTATGCTAAATGCTTTACAAATATCATAACATTAGATCCTCACAGCAACCCTGGAAGGTAGGTACTTCTATTATCACTCCAATTTTACAGATAAGGAAACTGAGGCAAAAAGGGTTACGTGACATTCTCAGGGTCACACAGCTAGTAAGTGAGGCAGGATTTGAAGTCAGGTCTTCCAGATATAGTGTCCAGCATTCTATCTACTGCACTCCCTGCTGATAGCTGGAGGCTGGACAAGGACATGCAAGCAAACACTCAATCCTATCCTCATGGTCACAGATTCACATACACATATTTACTGATGTGAAACACCAGAAATTATACAATCTGCCAAAAAAAAAAAATCAGAGACAGGTATTTGAGCCAATAGCTACTTATTAAAGAGCTCTCCCACCTCCAACAAACAGAATTCCAGACCTTCCTCACCATCTAAGACCTCTTCTTGCTCCAGGGTAGAAGTTTTATAACCCTCAAGTTTCCCGATTGCAACCCTGAAGGCCCAGATGGCACAGCACAAAATGTCCATTCCCATTGGTTTTTGCATGCATGTATAACTAACTACCCCTTCACCACCACCACCACCACTCAACCGGTTCAATGTCCTCATTGTCCACAGGATGGACACCATGTAACGGCCTTCAGGGGCCCACAGATACACTATTCACAGGGCAACAGCACCTTGGTAAGAGGTGCATCAGACAGAACCCCCAAAACTCGTGCCCTGCAAGCAGCAGGGTCTGCAGAATGGAGAAGGTCAATACCATTAGGAAACAAGGGGAAATGGCAAAGGACTCAACCTCATGACATCTCTGACATACATAAATGATCAAGCCTAGGAGGGAGACCCTTTAGCTGTGGTCAAGCAGAGGCATGTCCTTACAAGTTTAAAGTCTAACATAAAAAGAATCTACTCAGCTATTTAATCTAATTATTCCCAATTATAATATATATGAAGATTAGTTGATTATCTTTAACTGTATATTAATGTCTCTTAATAAAAAAAATCACTATCCCCATGGAATCACATTAAACTGGATAATACTGATTAAATATCAACATAGGGATAAAATAATCATTTCAATCCCAAGAAAAGGGTTAACTCAAATAGGGTAGGGGTCAAATAATTTCTTACAGACACTATGCTTTATGGAAAAGATCATTCTGCTAGTTCCCAAGAAGAATAAATACTTTGAACTATTGTCTTAGAAGAATTGACTTCAACTTTGCAGATCAATCCCTGCTCTCCCACCCACTTCCCCACACTCCACCCCATTGTTGAAAACAATTTACAAGATGGCTGGCCAGAGCGAAGGCTGCAATCTGTGTCCATTAAACAGAACAAAATGTACTGACCCACATCTGGAACAAATCTGTGACCCTTGCCTCAGTGGTATGCACATAAATGAAACCATGAAGAGAAAAAAATCCAAGAATTATAATCATGTAAATAACTGAGTGTCTCTGGGATGTGGAAAAACGCATGATGGGAGTTGAAGTTCCACAGATTAGAAGGAAACCTTTTTTATTGTGATTTTGAGAATGAACATAAGGACTGCTGAGGGAAAGGCACAGGGAGAAGGCAATAACACAAGCAAGGAGAGTTTAAGAGAGGCAAAGACAGAAGCTTGGGGAGGAAGCAGCAGCTCAGTGCCAGTATGAAAGAAGGAAGCCCTTGCAGGCAGTCTGTGGGGCAAGTTCAGAGACTGAACATTCCTGCTTGACTCTGGTGGACAGACCTCTGCTATTTAGGACAAAGAACCCTGATAGTGGTGACTAAAGTGGACTGACGCTCATATTTGGCACTGTCCCTTTAAAAATGCAGAAAAACTAAGATGGGTTTAAGTCATGTCAAATCAATAAACATTTATTAAGCACCTACTATGTGCTAGGCAATGTGCTAAGCTGGCGTAGTTGGACATTTCCTCTCTGCCTCTGCGGTGCCCATGTTAGCATGCCAGTTAAACCTGAAAGGAAGAAACGTTTGTATCCTTAGGAGCTGGAGGAAGGCTAGAATTGAGAGGCACTCCTGGGCCAATGAAGGCCTTTGGATGGTTCAAATTCCTTTTAAGGGAAAACTAGCTTAGCCTAGAAGGCAGCAGGGATATATATATATATATCCCCTGGCGCCAACTGGAATCTGCTGTTAAATTTTGAATACAAGCATTTAAGAAATAGGCAAAAATACAAATGGAGCTTGATTTATGGTTGTGTTGGTTGTCTAGACTTAAGTGAAGAAAATATTAATAATGAAGATTAAAACTTAAAAGCATGTTGTGCAAGAGCTAGGTCTAAAGATGGGGGGGTCTAGATTCAAATCAGACCTCAGACACTTCCTAGCTCTGTGACCCTGGATAAGTCACTTAACCCCAAATGCCTATCTCTTACCACTCTTCTGCCTTGGAACCAATACTTAGTAATTCTTCTAAGATGGAAAGTAGAGGTTTTATTTAGAATATTTTTCTATGGTTACATGATTCGTGATTTTCTTCCCACCCCTCTTTCCTCCCCCTCCCCATCAAACCACATGATTGATCATGTGTTTTTCTTCTGTTTTGGTTCCCACAGTTCTTTCTCTGTATATGGATAGTGTTCTTTCTCATAAGTTCCTCTGGATTGACCTAATATTAAGCCATCCTTGCATTCCTGGTATAAATTCAACCTGGTCATAGTGAATAATCCTTGTGATAACTTGCTATAGTCTTTTTGCTAGTATTTTATTTAAGATTTTTACATCTATGTTCATTAAGGAGACTGGTCTATAGTGTTCTTTCTCTGTTTTTGGTCTGCCTGGCTTTGAATCAATAACATACTTGTGTCATAAAAAGAATTTAGTAAGACTCCTCTTTTGCTTATTTTGTCAAATAATTTGTATAGCATTTGGGATTATTTGTTCTTTAAATGTTTGATAGAATTCAATTACAAATCCATATGGCTGGCCTTAGGGTTTTTTCTTAGGGAGTTTCTTGATGACTTGTTCAATTTCTTTTTCTGAGATGGGATTAAGTATTCTATTTCCTCTTTTGTTAATCTAGGCAATTTATATTTTTATAATATTCACCCATTTCACCTAAATTGTCATATTTGTTGCCATATAATTGGGAAAAATAGTTCTTAATAATTACCTTACTTTGCTCTTCATTAGAGGTGAGATGATCCTTTTTATCTTTAATACTGTTAGTTTGCTTCTCTTCTTTCTTTTTTATTAGATTAACCAGTTCTTTAGATATTTTATTTGTTTTTTCAAAGTACCAGCTCCTAGTCTTATTTATTAGTTTAATAGTTCTTTTATTTTTCAATTTTATTAATTTCTTCTTTAATTTTTAGGATTTCCAATTTAATTTTTATCTGGAGATTTTTAACTTGTTCTTTTTCTAATTTTTTAAGTAGAAAGCCCAATTCATTGATCTCCTCCCTCTCTACTTTGTTACTATAGGCACTGAGTGATATAAATTTTCCTCCAAGTACTGCTTTAGTTATATCCCATAGGTTTTGATATGTTGTCTCCTTATTGTCATTCTCTTTCATGAAGTCTGTAATTGTTTCTATGATTTCTTTTTAACTCACCAGTTTTGAAGAATTAAATCATTTAGTTTCCAATTAATTTTAAATTTACCTTTACATGGACCCTTGTTAATTATAATTTTTATTGCATTACAATCTGAAAAAGTTGCATTTATTATTCCTGCTTTTCTGCATTTGTTTGAAATATTATATGCCCTATACATGGTCAATCCTTGTACATATACCACATACTACTGAGAAGAAGATATATTCCTTTTTATCCCTGTTCAGTTTTCTCCAGATATCTATTAACTCTAATTTTTCTAGCATTTCATTCACTTCCCTTACTTAATTCTTATTTATTTTTTGGCTCAATTTAACTAGTTCCTAAAGAGGAAGGTTGAGATTCCCCCACTAGTATGGTCTTGCAATCTATTTCCTCCTTGAGCTCTTTTAAATATTTTTTTTATAGAAATTTAGATGCTATACCATTTGGTGCATAAATGTTTAGTGATTATATTACTTCATTTTTTATAGTATCCTTTAGCACAATGTAATTTCCTTCCTTATCTCTTTTAATCAGATCAATTTCTACTTTAGCTTTGTCTAGTATCATGATTGCTACTCCTGCTTTTTTTTTAACCTTAGATGAAGTATAATAAATTCTGCTCCAGCCTTTTACCTTGAATCTGTGTGTGTCACCCTGACTCAAATGTGTTTCTTATAAACAACATGTAGTAGGATTCTGGTTTTTAATCCACTCTGCTATCTGCTTCCATTTTATGGCACCTCCCTCAATTGCCTCCCTCTTCCCTTGTCTTACTCCCCTTCTGCTTCTCTGCTTAGTGTAAGATAAAATTCTCTACCCCACTGAGTATATCCATTTTATCCTCTCTGAGCCAGTTATAATGAGAGTAAAGTTTAAGCATTGCCCATTACCACCCTTATCATCCCTTCTCTATAATGATTTTTCACATTTCTTTACATTATATAATTTGCCCCATTCTATCTCTCCCTTCCCTTATCTCCCAATGCAATCCTCTCTTTTAGCCCTTGATTGATTTTTCTTTTATATATTATTCATATGCATATATTATATACATGCATATCATTACATTTATATATATCATATCATCATATACATCATATCATCATAATCAGCTTACTTCTCCACCCTCTTTCTGAGTAAATTCCTTCTATCTTCTTTACTGCCAAGAGTAATTTTTGAGAATTACAGAAATCTGCTTTCCTTATAGATATATAAACATTTTGACCTTAATGAGTCCCTTAAATTTTCTTTGTTATTTACCTTCTTGGGCTTCTCTTGTGTCCCATATTTGGCCTTCAAATTTTTTGTTTAGGTCTGGTTTATTCCTCAGGAGTGCTTGGAAATCTTCTATTTTATTGAATGATCATCCCACTTTCCCCCCCCAAAAGAATATACTCAGTTTTGCTGGATAGATGACTCTGGGTTGTAATCCCAAATATTTTGCCTTCCTGAATATCATATTCTATGCCTTTTGATCCTTTCTTGTAGAATCCACTAGGTTCTGTGTGATCATGTTTGTAGCTCCATGGTATTTGAATGGTTTCTTTCTGGCAGCTTTCTGGCAACATTTTCTCTTTGGCTTGGTGGCTCTTGAATTTAGCTATTACATTCCTAGAAGTTGTTATTTGAGGATTTATTTCTGGCACTAATCTGTGAATTCTTTCAATTTCAATTTTATTTTCTTGTTTGAGGATCTCTAGGCAGGTATTTTTGATAATTTCTTGTAACATGATGTCTAGGGTTTTTTTTTTCTTGATCGTGGCTGTCAGGTAGTCCAGTAATTCTCAAATTGTCTCTCCTAGATCTATTTTCTAGGTCAGTTGTTTTATCAATAAGATATTTAATGTTTTCCTCTGGGTTTTTTTTTTTTCATTCCTTTGATTCTACATTATTGTTTCTTGAATTCTCATGATACCATTAGTTTCTAGATGGCCAATTTTTATTTTTAGGATCTGATTTTCCTCTTGACAGTTTTTGATTCTCCTTTTTTCAATTGGCTCACTTCTTGCATCACTTTAATTTTGCTTTCCCACTTTTCCTCTGCCTCTTTTAATTGGTTTTTGAACTCCCTTTTGAGTTCTTTCTGAATCTATGTCCAATCCATATTTTTTCTTTTGGACTTTGCATGTGTTCCCTTTGCTTTCACTCTCCCCTTCTGTGTCTGTACCTTGTTCTTTGTCTCCATAAAAATTCCTTAGGTGCTTTTTTTGGTTGTTTACTCATTTTTCCTATCTAATTATAGGTAGGCTTGGGGGTGTGATGATGTGATGGTCTGAGGGTTGAGATCCCCCACCCCTTGCTGATTCAATTGACCCTTGAGGTGCTGAGAGCTTAAAGACTTTCCTCAGGCTTAGGTGTAAGCTTTTGATCTCACTCTGATCTTGATCAGGTCAAGGGCTGTGTACTTGATGCAATCAGGCACCCCCTTGATTGTTCTGTCTTAGAGCTTTTCCCTGAGCTTTAGGCAAAAAGATCAGTATTCAATACTTAGTACTATCAACCACCCCAAAGTGTGAAATAAGTTTATGTCAAGGCTAGACTAGAATTCCCAGGATGTTGGGTTGGGCATAGGTTCCCATTACTTCATCTCAGAGGGACTCAATTTCCATGTTTGTAAAAAGAAGGTAATCATTTGGCCCTATTTATTTTACAGGATGGTTGTGAGGAAAAATTTGAAGACCTTAAAGGGTTATAAATATAAATATTATGGTTATTTCCTAAAGGAGTCTATTCTGTAAGTACCATGTCAGGGAAATGATATGACTTGTACTTGTATTATGGCTAGAGAAAGCCATGGAACCAGTCATACTGAATATGGCAAGGAAGGAGATTTACCTCATTAGGGCTAAAGGATCATAGGTACAGTGCTAGAAGGAATCTGAGAAGCCATGTGATCAATTCATTGTTACAGATGAGGAAAACAAGGCCAAGAAAGTTAAGTGACTTGCTCAAGGTGCCACAGGTAGAAAATGACAGAGTCAAGATTCAATCTTATTAGGTTGGGAACTCCCCATGGTAGGGAGTTTAGGGGGATTGTTTTTTGCCTTTCTTGGCATTCCCAGAACTTAGCACCATTTTGGGCACATGTAAGGTGATTAATAAACATGTATTTGATTGATTTACTGACATCTTTTGACTTCAAATCCAGAATTCTTTCTACTGTGTAAAAAGGGAGAAGGCTAGTGTCTGCTGGTGAAAGTAATTCAATTGGTCACAAGTGTGGCACCTTTGGCAAATAAGCCTCTATGGCTTGGAAAGTTCATATCTCTATTGGATCCTGAGAAACCTAATAATTGGTCAGTGAATATTATTAAGCACCTACTGTGAACCAGGCCTTGTGCTGAGGATACAAAAAAGGGTAACAGACTTTGAGGAGCTCATTAATGAAGAATATTTATTAAGCACCTATTATGGGCCAGGCATTATGGCAGAGGTGCGGAACCTTTAATGAATTTAAGTGCCCAGAGGGCAAATTTAAGCCATCTGTGAGCCCCAGCATTCCTTGAGAGAGCTGAGGGAGAAAGTTCTTGTTTTGGGCAGCTGGACAGAGGGGTGGGGGCATGCAAAAAATGTCCTCGGGCATTGGCAAGAGGGGGAACAGAGCAGTTCCCCAAGTGCCAGCTCTGCATGCATGTCACACCTTCACAAATGTGCTACCAAAAAAGTTTTATTTGGTATACACTTTGAGAAGCTTGCTATTAAAAAAAATATTTATTAGGCACCTATACAATGAGTCGCACACAGGTTAGACAATATTACAGATATAAAATCTGGATAAGACACAGGATTATAGATTTAGAATGGGATCCCTATTCCTTCATTTTGCAGATGAGGAAACTAAGACACAGAGGAGTTAAGCCACTTACCAAGTTCATCCAGATAGTAGAGATTCAAACCCAGGTCTTGTCTTTTGACCTCAAATTGAGCAACTTTTCTATTGCCCCTTCATTGTGTTGATTCTTTTCCTGAAGGAATTTAAGGCTCTGTAGGAGGATAGATATCAATAGATGCAGCTATGATATAGTTTTATATAAGAAGTAATACTAGAGAGCCATTAAAAATGAAATGCTGTGTGAAGTCTGAGGAGTCTCCTAATGGGAGGTCAAGGAAGATGTCCTGAAGGGAACTGTGTTTTTAGGGACTAGTTGGCACTGCATAAAGCACAGCACCTACAGTTAGGAAAACCTGAGTTTAAATCCAGCCTCAGACACTTACTAGCTGTGTGACCCTAGGCAAGTCACTTAACCTCCATTTGCTTCTGTTTCTTCCACTATAAATGGAAACAATAATAATAACATCTACTTTGCAGGGTTGTTGTGAGGATTAAATAAGAAAATAATTGTAAAGTGCTTACCAGAGAGCCTAGTACAATGAAGGCACTTAATAAATGCTGACTATTAATATTATTAATATCCAACATGTTACCTATCCTCCCAGTTTCATGTCATCTGTAAGTATTCCATTTAAACATCATCTAAGTCACCTATAATAATAATTTTTAAATCCCTTTACTCTCAGACACCTGAGAAAGGCTGCTCATAAACCAGAAGTAGGATTTCAGGAAGTCATAAAAAGAGAATGATGATTCCATTTCCATTTACAGTTAGTATCAGAGAACATCTAAGCAGGAGGAGGACTAAGTGGCTGAGTCATAGCTGATGAGGGAAAGCAAACAGCTGGAAATGTCAAATAGAAGGATATTGATTGAGATCGTATAATCCCCTGAAGTCAGAAGAGTCACTGTTGAACGTCATCAATGAGAAGAACCAAATACAGCAAACTCGAGTCTTCTGACAAAAATTAATGTAGCCCTTTCTCATAAATAAGCTCTTTCTTTAAAAAGTGATTTGTTCTCCCTGTTAATCAGATGGGTTAACATATGTAAAGCTTCTTACAAAACTTAAAATATTACATACATTCTTGTTGTTTGTTAAGTTGTTCAGTTATATCCAACTGTTTGTGACCCCATTTGGGGACTCTCTTGACAAAGATACCAGAGTGGTTTGCCATTTCCTTCTCTAGCTCATTTTACAGATCAGGAAACTGAGGTCAACAAGGTCAAGTGACTTGCCCAGGGTCACACAGCTAATAAGTATCTGGGGCTGGATTTGAACTCAGGAAGTCTTTCTGACTTCAGGTTTGACATTCTAACCACTGTGTACCTTGTCTGCTATATATGTAATCAGCTATTATTAATATTAATTTTTTGAGTACCTACTATAGGCCAGGTTTTGTGCTGGGGATATAAGTACAAAGAGGGAAACAATCCTTATTCCCAATGAGCTTATATTCTAATGGGGGAGAAATGTGTAAATAAAATTACATATAGCATGAAGTTTATATATATGTGTGTGTGTGTGTGTGTGTGTGTTATACAACATGTGGATATTGAATACAACATATTCATATGTAAATATATGTATGCATTTATATTCCCAGATACAGTAAATATAATGCACTATGGGAGATAGGGCACTAGCAATTAAAATGGATTCTTTTCTATATTTCAGTGTATTTCCGAAGATCCATGTTCTTCAGCCGCTAGGTTTCACATTGGCTAAAAAGGTGGGTGGACCTGGAATCAGAAAGATTTGAGTCCATATCCAGGCTTAAACATTATTAGCCATGTGACTCTGGGCAAGTCACTTAACACTGTCTATCTCAGTTTTCCCAACTGCAAAATGGAAAACCTACCTCCCAGGGTTGTTACGACAATCGAATGAGATAATATTTATAAACTGCTTAGCATAGTGCCAGGCACAGAGTAAGCATTTAATAAATATTATTCCTTTCCCCTTACTTCCTTCTTGAGTCCATTCTGCATTCCAGTATCTTAGAAGACAAAATTCACAACCCTCAAATTATGAGCTTTTCCACACTTAATGGAGCTGGTTCTTGGATGACAGACAGTTTAACTCTTTAAGTTCACACTCAATGTCTTTTCAGCTGGGTTTCAAGCACTATCTGCTGTAGGAAGCCTTCTAGGTCTTTCATCACCATCACTGGGAGAGCCTTCCCCACTAGATTATCTTGTATCTGCTTTGCATTTGTGTGTATATATATATATAATACTTACCTACAAGCTGACTCCTCTTTTTGACTAGAATGTAAGCTCCTTGAGGGCAGGGATTTTTTAAAAAAATTTTTTTAAAAAAATGTTTCCAAGGAGGTCATTGATAAGAAGAAAGTCTCAGTATATTCCAAAATATTTATATAGTACTTTTTGTGATAGGGTAGCTAGATGGTTCAAAGGATAGAGTGCCATGCCTGAAGTCAAGAAGACCTGAGTTCAAATCCAGTCTCAAACATCTATTAACTGTATGACCCTTGGCAAGTCACTTAATCATGTTTGCCTCAGTTTCCTCATTTGTAAAATGAGCTGGAGAAGGAAATGGCAAATCACTCTAGTACCATTGCCAAGGAATCCTCAAATGAGATCATAAAGGATCAGACATTGCCATGAGTTTAGGGTCTGCCTTGTTCATGGCTTCAAGGATTCTTGGCTAGGTGTGACGACCAAGGTGCGAATGAGATAAGGAAGGCAGCTAAGTGTGTCAGCCTGGGGCCAAGTTTTGCATGGAACTGCTTCCCCATGCCCAGGGTTGGCTTTTATTTTTATACCCCAAATGAATACAAATTTTCTTGGCACACAGCTACATTATTCAACATACATGTTCAAAGCATATAATTGGATAAGTGATACATTAACTTTTAATAAATTGATTAACATTCTGTGATCATTCTATATTCTTATATTATTACTATTGATTCTGACAGTACACACAAAGCTTTTGCAAAAGAGAAATTATTTCATCACAGGTGACATAGCTAGAGATCAGTTTTTTCATTAACCTGTGAGGTGCTTGGACTTGTGTACAATCAAAGAAAATCATTTGTTACTTTTAATAAAAATAGATAATCAATCAGAAGTTCTAGAAGACAATTGACAAACACTGTAGCCAAGTTGAGGGATCAAAGGGACTTATGTTTCATGGGCAGTTTCCAAGATAGATTTTAGTTGGTAAAACAAGTCACTGAGGCATGGTGTGCTAGCCTCTCCCTAAGGTGATTGATGTACTGGCTTAGGAGAATTTGTTCTGTGCATAGGAGTGGCGAATTTCTGAGCGTAGTTTTGTTAGAAGTTATATGCATAAGCAGAAGTTAACCCATGATAGTCTTTTAGGTTTGGTTTTGTAAGTATGATCTTTTGGTGGTATTCGGAGGGGATAATGTGGAGCATTAGTATTAATCCTACAAGTATTTTGCTCTCATGTTATTTTTCCTGAAGCTAGGGAGAGAACAATAATCATAGAAATTCCAATAGTAAGGGATGTTAGTGAGAGAAGTCACCCAGAGAGGGGCTAAGTGGGTCTCCATCCTCCCAAGGAGCCACTTTGTGATCTCCTCGTTTCCATGAGTGACCATGTCAAAATATCTTGGTTTGACAGCCTTGGCAAGACATGATACAACAAACAACATTTTTTGTGATAACAAAGAATTGAAAACATATGCCCATTTTAAGGGAGGTGTTGGGTAGACAAATTGTGGTACAAGAATATAATGGAATTTTGCTGTGCTGTAAGAAATGACAACTATGATAGATAGAGAGGAACATGGGAAGATCTACATGAGCTTATAGAGAAAGAAGTTGACAGAACCAAGAAAACAATCTACTTAGTAACCATAATGAGTAAATGGAAAGAACAACCACACCCACAAGCAGATCAAAAGTGATTATTGCAGAATTATGAAGATAAGCATGGCTTCAAAGAAGAAATATAAGAAAGTACTCCCACCTTACCTCTTTTGCAGAGGTGGGAGGTGCCCACACGTTGAGCAATGCACAACATTTTCAGATTTTTTCTTATGTTTTTATCGGTTATTCTGGTTTTATTTCTCTTTTTTGTCTTTAAAAATACTATTTGTTATATGAGATGGCTCTCTGGGAAATGAGGATGAGGTCTGAGGAGATGCAAAAGCAAAAATAAAGATATTAATTAGGAACTTTTAAAAATGAATTTTAATGTGTAATTAATCTTATCTCTGATATAACATTTTTCCTTTGAAGAAACCTTGACACTGATCTAACCTGGCCTTATGCGAGACAATTACAGTAGTGTCCCCTTATCCCCTAATTTTGCTTTTTGTGATTTCAGTTACTGGTACCCTGGTGGTCCTGTGCCCCTAGATGTGATCTCTCCTTTTGGGGTTGAGGCCCCCAAGTGCCAAGCCAAGGGACAGGAGCAGAGAGAGGGCACACATATATATATATATTTCCTAAACTACTTTATGATTATGCTATTTTTAGCATTATCATTAATATTAGATATCATTTTGTTTTTGTATCCAAGTGTCTCCTGTAATTATTTTCCTATATATAGGGGAAATGTACACACACAAGTGTGTGTATTTCTCTCTAGAGAGGGGGAGACATACTTTACTTTTTTTCGTATATATACCCAAAATATGTGATCCCTCCCAAATACAGTCGTATGCTTATATCTCAGGTTTCAACCATCCATGTCTTGGAACATATTCCCCGTGGATACAGAGGCCCTTCTGTACTTGAGTCCTTCTTAAACCACCCTTCTCTCAGCAAGGACTGTTCTATCCCAGAGACTACCCTAATCACTGTTAAATGCCATCCTGCCCAAAGAGTAAGACAGGCTGTGGTATCTCCTGCTTTAACTAAGGTGATAAATTTGAATTAAATGGAGCAGATCATAGATTCAAAGGTCCATAGATTCAAAGTTGAACAGGATCTCAGAGGCCATCAATTCCAACTGTTTCATTTTACAGATGAGGAAACTGATACTCAGAGATTACCTAGCTTGCCTAGGTCTACATAGTTAATAAATATGAGGGATGAGAACTTAATCCAGGTCCACGTTCTGGGATCCCAAACCATTGCTGACTGGGGTACTTCTCTTTGGTCATTCTTCCCCAACTTAGCAAGCATCCAGGCTATTGGAAAGAGCCGCTCAGGTAAGTCAGAAAGCCAGGAGTCTGGAACCTAGGAATCAAGCATTGCCCATTGGTCATATGACTTTGGCCAATCACTTTTCAGGGTCTCAGCTTTCACCTGTAAAATCACAAATGTTGGACTCGCTTACTTTCTTTATCCCCAGCTCTAAAATACTATGGTACATGTCTCACCCTAGGGATGCTTTTATGGGGTCATAGAGTAGACATAGTCATTCCTGTCTCCAATCTACCCCAACCAGCTCAGTCTAGGTCCACACACCTAGAACTGGCTTGGAGCCATGCTCATTCTCTACAAGAAACAAGTTGAGCAATCTTTCACCTGGGCACTTTTCCAGGGACATGTGGTTCAGTGTCAGACTTCCATGCAGAGAGAAGGTAGGGCATGTGAGATATGGAAGCAAGAATGAGAGAAATTGGGACATGGGTGCTGGGAAGGAATCTGTCCTGGAAAAGCAAAAGGAGATTAGGAGGCAGAACTAGAGGTGCTTGGGAAATGCCAAATACCATTCAATCAGCATTTATGAAATGCCTATTATATACCAGGTACTCTGCTAGTTGGCACTGGTAATAAAAAGACAAAAGTGGGATAGGTCTGTCCCCAAGGAGCCTATAGTTTAGGACAAGAACTACAAATATAAGTGTATACAAAACAGATACAAAATGAATATAAGATTAGTTTTTTGTTGGAAGAGGTATACATCAGCAGCTGGGGGTGGGGGGACAGAGGACATACCAATCTATCTATCTATCTATCTATCTGTCTGTCTGTCTGTCTGTCTATCTATTAAAGAGTTTGAGAATGTATTGATTGGAAGGGAAACTCCCATGTGCCAGAAGTCATTCTGGGATATATCTGACTGTAGTTTGGGTCCAGTTCCACGTGGTATCAATCAACAATCATGTATTAAACACTTTTCGAGGACCTGGAGACATGAGAACAAAAGTCCTCAGGGAGCTTACATTCTATCAGCTATAACTTATATTCTATAGAATGTGAATGATGGTCAGTGATGGAGAAACCAACACAATGATGGATGCATCTCCCCTCCCTTTCAGTCACTTTTAGAGGGGATAGCATGGATGGCAGGAAGCTTAGGAGAACAGTTGCCTTACTCAATGTTACACTTGGAAAAAATCAAAGCTTAAAGCTCTAAGCTTTTTGGAACTACAAATTTGCCCCATGCAGGGCAGGGTACCGGCTCTCCCAATCTTCATAGCTCTCTAGGAGCTAGTCTCCTCATTTTCCCAGGCTGGGGTCCAAGGGAAGTAGAAAGACGCCAGGCACTTGGAGGATGGGGCCACCTGGTGATTGGAAAATAGCCTGGACTATTGGCTGCAGGGAAATGGGTGGGGGCACCTTGTCCTGGGCAATGCTGGCAACAGAGGGAGGGCAGACTCTTACTGAAGCACTGCCCATATTTTGAATCTACATTCTGCAAGATATGTGGGTATCCTGGTAGTATCTGGAGTCTGCATTAACTATACGCCCCCAGAAAAGCTCCTCTGGGTTTGAATTAATCAGTCCCCCCTTCAAAACCATAAATGAGTCTCCAGTGATTTCTTTACTTTGATCCACTAGTCAGGACACATTTGTACAAAATAAGGGACATTTAACCAAACAAAAACAAATGAAGGGGAGGCAGCTAGGTGGCCCAGGAGATTGAGAGCCAGACCTAGAGACAGGAGGTCTTGGGTTCAAATTTGACTTCAGATACTTCCTAACTGTGTGAACCTGAGCAAATCACTTAACCCCCCACCCTACCCCATAGTGTACTTCTGCCTTGAAACCAACATACAGTATTGATTCTAAGATGGAAGGGAATCTTTTTTTTTGTCATTTTTTTAAATGAAGGGATTAAAAAAAAGATTTCACTCTACCTACATTCTAGGATCACAGATCCGTAGCTGGAAGGGATCTCAGATTATCTAGTCCAAACCCCTCATTCTATAGATGAAGAAAATGAGGCACAGAGAACTGAAATAATTTGCTCACTCATTCAAGTAATAATCATCAGTGTCAGGATTAAAACACACGATTTGCTGACTCCAGAAACAGGAATCTTTCACTGGGGAAAAGTACTCTTGTCAATAGTCAACATTTAGTAAGCATTTACTTTATGCCAGGCAGTGGGCTGAACGCTAAGGATACACATAAGAAAAAGAAAGATAATCCTTACCCTTAAAGAGCCTAAAGTTTAATGGGAGAAGACAATATGCAAAATGAACCCAAAAAGGAAAAGGAAGGGGAGGGGAAAGGAAAGAAGAGACACAATATACGTCATATTCATGGAGTCAAAACTAAGCAGAGCAGCTGATGGGAAATGAAGTCAGCTGGAAAATTCTGAGATCTTTAAAAAGGGAGAGCTTGAAAAGGGTTTATGGCTTCATCCTGTTGCCCTATAATCAAGGGAGAAATGAAACTAAGGGTGCTATCCAAAACCGTTTCCAGGGAGCGCATATGGGAGACACTCAAGTAAGGGGCACATGTGGGAAGGGCACATACCTGGAGGGCCCGCACAGCAGGAACATCTGTGGCCAGTGCACACATGTGGAAGACACTCATAACAGAGACACAAGTGGCAAGCAGTTCACACCTCTGGAACTTGGAGAACTATCATCGTGCTCTGGGGACAGATACTGTGGCTCTGTTTTTCATTGCTCTCTGAAAAGCATTATGTCTCCATTTCCTGTTGTATTTTCTCTGCTGAATATCTTCTTTGATCATCCTGTCCCCAAATGGCTCTCTACTACCATCTACTGGGCTTTAACTCTGCAGAGATGCTCTGTTGTCCTCTGTTCCTATCCAAGGTGCAGTGCTGGAAAGACTGTCTCAAAGGAGAGCTTGGCCAGCCCTCTTTAGCAACCAGTTGAGGTTATCTGCCACCAAACTGAGTCATAGAGCTCACCAAAGTCATCAGAATGCCCTATGTTGACATGCTCCATACAGGTCAGGGTGCCTGCTTTCCCAATCTTCATAGCTCTCTAGGAGCTAGTCTCCTCATTTTCCCAACCTAGGGTCCAAGGGAAGTAGAAAGATGCTTGATCTGCTGCTGTTTTGGAAATCTTAGAAAGAGGAAAAGAAAGAAAGGAAGAAAGCAGGTAAGAAAAGGAAGGAAGGAAGGAAGGAAGGAAGGAAGGAAGGAAGGAAGGAAGGAAGGAAGGAAGGAAGGAAGGAAGGAAGGAAGGAAGGAAGGAAGGAAGGAAGAAAAGGCTTAAAAAAGAAAAGAAAGTTAATCCCTGTTGCTAGAAGATATAGAGAGGGGTAAGGGTGAGTAGAGAGGAGAACACTGATAATGATCTTATCACATACTACCTTTATGATGGCAAGGTTATAAAAATGAGCTTCTAGAGAAGTTTCTACCATTTTAATCCTCTCGGGGCTTTTATTGGACAATCCTCTTGGCACCGGTAGTACTAAGGGGAAACAAAAAAGAAAAAATGTGTATGCCCCCTCCCCCTGAAGATTCACCATAAAGAAAAAATTTTTTAATGTGGAGGAGGATAAAAGCCAGAAATCTGTGCTTTCCCTCCTCCATTCTGCAGGACTATATCTCAAATCTCAATGATCTGGTCCATATGGTAGGTGATGGATGCTACTTCTTTGCATTTTATAGTGAGCCTCCTAATGCAAGATGGTGATTATGAGCTGATGAGCCAGAGTAGAATCGGGATAATAGGAGCACAGCAAAGATGATGACACCTCCAGTACAATCAGATTCCTCTCCTGACAAAAGGCTGTGATACAAGCAGGAGCAGTGCTGAGACTACCAGAGCCATGCCACAGATGATGTCACTTCTGGCAGAATCAACTCTATCACCAGAAGGTCAGAAACTTCTTGCACAAAACCAGTTCAGGAATCTAAGTTGATACAGACATTTCCCCAGTACTGCCACCCACTTAGTATTCCCTGGATCGTCCATCCAAACTTCTCCTTCCTTGAGAGCTATTATCAGGGAAATAATATGGAATCTTTGTTCCCTCACCCCCATCCCATTTAGAGGACTCTATGGTGGGGGTGGGGGCTGGCTGCCTCCTTCTTTCATAGGGACTAAATATGGACTCTTCCTCATTCTCATTCAGGAACTGAGACTTACCTACAAGAGAGCGAGGGGATTCCCTTTCTTCTAAGTAAGTGCACATTCACCACTGTTATATATATAGCCACAGTTTTCCCTCCTCCCTGTTAGTAAAAAGTAAGGCGCTTCTCAACACTCCCAGGTGCTTTCTGGGAAGCAGTGTTTGAACCCTACCATAGATTAAGAAGTCTGCCGACTGAAGGGAATGGGAGCTATTTTTCCAAGGTATGTATATGGAGTTTTTTGGAGGAATAAAAAAGAACCTCGAGGCCAAGGAGAATGTGCCAGGGAGGAAATCAAAGCCAGCTAGAGCTATGTTTAAAAACAGTTCATTCTTCTCAAGTAAGTTTTCCTGAAAACTGGATCCTAGAAGCCATTGTACTAGAGATCCCTTGTCCTCCCTAAAGTAGCATTCATTTGTCACAGATAGGGTTCCTAGAACCCTGGACACTTATACACTTAATCTATACTGGCAGGTGCATACAAGACAGGTGTTGATTAGTAGGGGAAAATTTCTTGTTTGGAGATGGAAGGGTGCCATTTTGATAGTTGGGGACAGGTTGAAGGTCATGTGGATTACTGGGAATTTCAACTGGCATAAGGAGCCCATTTGAGCGAGAAAGGCCATATTGTGCGATTATGTCCAATACAACATGGCATCGACCCCTCAATATCCATATTGGCCTAGACTCACTTCCCAAACTCTATTGTTCTTATAATGGCTCCAACCTAGTTGTTTAGTATATGATGTCTCTTATGGGTGCTCACATGCCCTAAAAACAAGTGTATACAGTACGAGGCATTGGCAAAATTCCTCTATTGCCCCTAACCCCAAATAGGAGCACTTTTCAGGTCCCAGATCACTCAGTTGAACCCATGACCAGCACCTGGGAACTAGTATAAATGTCTCTGCTCTTAAACCTCTCTTACATTCCAGCCACATAGCCTGGGATTCGGCCCCCTGGGAGGACTTGCCAGGTCTCCTATTCCCTAGGTAGTAATTTTTTACCAAATTAGTGGCAAGTTTCATGTGCCCCTCTTATAAAGGAGAGAGCCAGTAAAATGGCATCCTTTAGGAGCTTATAGGAGTAAGTTGGGCTAGCAGAGGAGGCAGAGTTCCAAGGCTTGTCTCTGGCATAGTAAATCATCTCTTCATGAAGAGCACTAACTCTGAAGAGACCCAGGTACCCATGATTTTTAAAGTACCATTTCTAGGTAGCAATAGAAGCATCCTTTGCTCCACCTAGCTGGTTAGAAGAACCATCTGGTATTATAGAACCCATGTAGGCAACTGGACAAACCATGATTGTCTAACTACAAAGTCCATTCAGTAAGAACTAACACTTAGTAACACTGCCCTTTCAGGAACAGCAGAGCAGCTACTTTTCAAAAGTGGTATAAGAGGAAAATTTGGGAAACTTGTTCTAGAAGTACAACAGTTGTTTATTCTGGCCATCCTTTGGTGCCTGCCAAAGGCTCCATTCAGCCTGGTCTTTGTGGACAGAGAATGTGGGGTTTAACAGTCATAAGACCCAAGAAGACAGATTTTAGACACACTGCTTCGGGTATCACAAGGCTATAGCGTATTCTTAAGAGACATCATTGTACATAACTTGATAAATGGGGACCATCATGATATCCTAGTGGGAAAGGTGATTTCCCTGAAACCCACATGGACCAATAAGTCTCTAGGCTTCCTTCTTAGGTCAGGAGGGGAAGTTACTGTGCTCAGAATCATCTTGATTTTCCACACCTACTATATTCCCCAAAATTTGACTGAATGGGCTGGACCCTGGACTTTCTTAAGGTTGATTCCCATCCTTTGTCCTTCATCTAGGCCACCAGCTGATCTAGGGTCTTTGCTACCAAGGCCTCATCTGTTCTTGGTCAATATTATGTCATCATCGTAGTGGTATACATCAATGCCTTCAGAAAAGGTGGTTATCTCATAGGTCTCTGCCTACCATGATACAGCAATATGAGGGAGATTTGGGATGGCTCTGGAAGGATAGCAAAAATATATTGAACCACTTCCCAGGCCTTTGGAGCGCAGCCGCCCGAGTGCCTGGCTGGCCTTTTGGATCCTGGCATTGATCTCATGGTCTAGGGACCCGTCGTTGGCGATGGTGCTGCCCAGGTACTTGAAAGTGTTGACGTTAGAAAGCTGCATGCTGTCGATTGTAATTCACGGCTAGTTAGTTGGCCTCCCTGGTGCGGGTTGGAACAGCACCTCTGTTTTGCTGAGGCTGATAATCAGGCCAAACAGTTTTGTTGAGGTAGAGAACCTGTCCACAATGGTTTGAAGATGATTTTCTTGGTGGGACATGAGAGCACAGTCATCTGCAAAGAGAGCTTCCAGGATGAGTCTCTCTGTTATCTTTGGTTTTGCAGTCAGTCGGCGAAGGTCAAATAGTGAGCCATCCAGTCGGTATTTGATGTAGATGCCCAGGTCTAGATCCATCACAGCATGTCATAATACTTGGGTGAAGGATAGGTTGAATAGTACCGGAGCGAGGACACAGCCTTGTTTCATTGTGCCATTGGAGATGTTGAAGTGGTCGGAAGTCTCTCCACCAGATAGGACTTCCCCTGTCATGTCAACATGAAAGAGCTGGATCAGTTTGACAAATTTTGCTGGGCAACCGAGCTTGCTGAGGATCACCCACAATGCATCCCTGTTCACTGTGTCAAACGCCTTTGTCAGGTCTATGAAGACAATGTAGAGACTCAGGTTCTGCTCAAGGCATTTTTCCTGCATTTACCTCACCGTGAAGACCATGTCGATGGTGCTTCGATCTGGTTGGAAGCCACATTGTGATTCAGGCAGATTCTGCTCTGAAACAGATGACAGGAGTCTGTTGAGTATAACACAGGTGAGGATCTTTCTGGCAGTGGAGAGTAGTGAGATGCCTCTGTAGTTGTCACAGGCTGCTTGTGAGCCTTTGTTCTTGTATAGGGCTACGTTGGAGGCATCTCTGAGTTCTGGGGGCATGTCTTCCTCTTCCCATATGCTGGTCAGCACTATGTGGAATGCCTGGAGCTCCTTTCCATTTAAGGCCTTGTACACCTCAGTTGGGATCCTGTCTTTACCGGGTGCCTTGCCTGCACTCATTTGTTGAATGGCTTTTTGGACTTCCTCTATTGAAGGAGGGACATCAAGTTGTTCAATGGAGCAGTTCTGGGGGATCTGGTCAAGGGCGCTTTGGTCGACTGAAGAGGGTCAGTTGAGAAGCTGACTGAAGTGCTCTTTCCACCTGTTGCTGATGCTGAGTTCTCCAACACAGCAGTGTAAGCACTGCGACGAAGCTCAAAGTGTACAACGCAGTGGTCCTCAGCTCACTCCTGTACGGTGTGAGACATGGACACTGTACCGGAAGCACATGAAACAGCCGGAGCAATTCCACCAACGCTCCCTCTGGTCAATCATGAGGATCCGATGGCAGGACCGAATCACCAACCAGGAAGTCCTCGACAGAGCCAACTCCACCAGCATCGAAGTCCTGGTCCTCAAGACCCAGCTACGATGGTCTGGACACGTCATCCGCATGGACCCACAGCGAATACCAAGACAGGTATTCTACGGTGAACTGTCAGCTGGACTCAGGAAACAAGGCCGACCAAAGAAAAGATTCAAGGATCAGCTAAAGTCCAACTTGAAGTGGGCTGGCATGACACCAAAGCAACTAGAACTCGCTGCCTCCGACAGAAGCAGATGGAGAATCCACATTCACCATGCCGCTGCCACCTTTGAAGATGAACGACGTTGACTTCTTGCCACTGCGTGTGAACGCCGATACCAGGCCACAACCACACCTCCCGTAACAACTGGCGTCCCAGGCCCCATGTGCCACAAACTGTGTGCCTCAGCCTTTGGACTCCAAAGCCACATGAGGGTACAGTGTAGATGATAATGCACAAAGACAATAGTCATTCTCGGTCACCGAGAGACTACCACTACTACTACTACCCAGGGGAGAGTAAATCTCTCCTGATTAGTCTCAGTCATAAGAATAGAGAAGAAAGCACTGGTGAAGATGATAAGCCCATTCTATATTCAACCCCACACTAGGGCATCTAGTCTATTATATATAAGGTCAGGAACAGCCATCATGATGAACATGATTTTATAGTCCAGCACCCTGTGATCCATCATACTACGTTCCCAGGTATCATCTGCCTTCCTCAGAGACAATAAAGTATTATTGGAAGGGGAACTAGAATACTATGCAGGTGGACCATCAATTGCTTTCTTATCAGCCCTAAGCTTCAGGAGCCTCACCCAAAGTTCCCTCTGGAAGAAGGTGTCATTCCCTTCTGTCCACCTGGCAGCATAGCAGGTTCTGTGACTCCTCCCCTGCTCAGGGCACCTATTTATCTTGAATGCAGTATTTTCTTAAGTCACAGATGTCCTGACCTCTTGCTTGTATTTTCAAAGTTGATTAGCTCACACATGCATAGTTGTGGGACAGGCAAGACCCATAGCAAAAGTCTGAAGCCATTTTGTTAGGTTCCACCCAGAAAGTGTGATCTACTTTCACTCAAGGCAGGTTGGTCATAGATCAAACCTGTTTTCTTTAAAAATTTTCCCTTGTATATCCTCTTTGGAAAACCATCTACACCGGGAATTCATCTTGATGTGTCCACAAGAGCAAAATATTTATGCCATCTCTTTTTGTGATAGCAAAGAATTGGAATCCAGGCAAATTTCCATTGAATGAATTGTGATGTTGGTTTTGCTTGATTATACATATTTATATCAGATTTTATTTTTCTTGCTCTCTCAATGGGTTGAGGAGTGGGAGGTAGGAGGAAGAGAATTTGGAACTTAAAATAATAATAGTAGTTAATATTCATATAGCTCTTACTATATGCTAGGCATTGTGCTAAACATTCAATAATTATGATCTTATTTGATCCTCACAACAACCTGGGAGATAGGTGCTATTATTATCCCTATTTTACAGATGAGGAAACAGAAGCAGAGTTTAAATGACTTATTCAGGGTCCTACAGCTAGGATGCATCTGAAGTCAAATTTGAACTCAAGTCTTCCTGAGTCCAGGAAATAAAACTAAAATAATAATGATTTTTTAAAATTGTGGTACATAATTTTGCTTCTGTTTAGTCATTTCAGTCTTATCCAATTCTTTGTGACCCCATTTGGGATTTTAAAAATACTGAGTGGTTTACCATTTTCTTTTCAAGTTCATTTTATAGATGAGGAAACTGAGGCAAGCAGGATTAAGTCACTTGCTCAGGGTCACAAAACTGTTGAGTGACTGAATCCACATTTGAACTCAAGACTTCCTGGCTCCAGATCCATTGCATTACCTAGCTGCCTCAAAAATGTTTTCAGAAGTGATGACCACAATAAACACAGAAAAACATAGGGAAAAATCTATATATAAGAATAAGGCAAGTTGAACTAAGAAAACCAGAGATACAATGACTACAGCAATATAAATGGAAAAAAATAACCACAA
This sequence comes from Monodelphis domestica, assembly GCF_027887165.1. Classification (NCBI taxonomy): domain Eukaryota; kingdom Metazoa; phylum Chordata; class Mammalia; order Didelphimorphia; family Didelphidae; genus Monodelphis; species Monodelphis domestica. The sequence goes on from NC_077234.1 coordinate 58,006,811, forward strand.
AAAGTGAATATTGCAGAATTATAAAGAACAATCATAAATCCACGAAGGAAATTTAAGAAAATACAACCACCCTTTTGTAGACATAGGAAGTCCATGATTGTGGGGTAAACTCCTTGAGAGAAGGACTATCTTTTGCCTCTTTGTATATCCCAGTGCTCAGCATGGTGCTTGACTCATAGAAGGCACTTAATAAATGTTTATTAATTGATTCATACATATTTTCAGACTTTTTCAATGTGTTCTGTTTTGCTGATTTTTCTTTCTTTTTTAAAATACTATTTATTATATGAGATGAGTCTCTTGGAGGTGGAAGGGGAAAGGGAAAGATCCTGGGGAAATTATGGTGATGTTAAAAAAAAAGTCATCATAAAAAACTTTTTTAAATCTTTGGTTACCTACTTTCTCAAAATCAGTTTTGGTGATTCTTTTCTCCCGAATTCCACATGAGTTTTTTTGGGGGGGGGAGGAGTTTGGGGTATAAAAGTGAATCTCATTTTTAATATTCTCTGATTTGTGTACAAATGAAACTATATGAAGCAAAACAAAAACAAATTTATGATCCTTCACTTCTTCCAGCAATAAAATATGCTCAGGTCTTCTACAACCTCAAAGAACATGGAGTGATTAAGTAATGAAATACATCAGATAGCAATGAAACTCTTGCTGGAATATCTAAATGAATATTTGTACTTTAAATTTTTAGACTTGAAAGACATGGCCTTTTCCTCTGTCCTGACATTTTAACAAATATGACAAATGTACTCAGGGTATAGACATATGAACCAAAGGATCTTGCTGATGGGAGTATTGAGGACAGGCAGACAACTCCAGAGCCCTTGCAGCTGGGGGCCTTTTGTCACTGATAGGCACCAGAGTGGTGGCAGTACAGAGAAAGCAATTTGTTGTTCAAGATTACATAACTTCGTTGGTCCTTTATTATTGACTAAAAGAAAGCTTTTAAACTGCCAAATTGAGCCTATTGAGGGATCTTGAACCCTATTTCTTATGTAACTGCTAACCTTGCTAATAAATTGATGTGCTCAAATGCAATTTCCTCAGTTTTTATCAGTTTCGTTCATAACAGTTAGGGAGCTAGCCAGAAGATTGAAAGAAGAACCCCATCTCTAGAGATCATTTCTTAGAAGAACTACCTAGAGTGCATTGATGGATTACTCCAGAGATCTCTTAGAAGAACTACCTAGAGTGCATTGATGGATTTCTCTATGGAAGACTGCCCTGGAGGTTGGATTACCCCTTGATCTTAATTGCAATTTTCCAAGCTAAGGTAACCCTCCATATTAATGAAAGCCAAGAGCCCCTTAAGGGAATTAAGTTTAAAGAAAATGCTTAAGGAAATAATAAGATCCAGTAGCAGCATACTGAAGAGAAGGTCCCCCCCCACCCCTAAAATTTCTCACATGTTTTAACAAGGGGAAAATCCTGGTTTAATTAAGAATGACAAAAAGCGCGCTATGAAATTATGTGAAATTTGGTCTGTTTGAAACTATAAGAGATTCAGCTGGTAAGTTATTCTGGGCCAATTTTATCATCTTGATTATTGTTTATTAAAGAAATTGAGATTGGCCATTGAACAATCCCATCCCTACCAAGTATTGGTTTGCTGGGTGCCCTGTCTAAAGGACCATGCCCTCCGCTCCTTAAAAGATCCATTTCTATTTGTCAAGTGAAGTGTTTTGAGAATGCTTTTTAGAAACCTGTGTACACTGACTTTTGATTAGATTTTCAGCAGAAGGAAAAATTTTGTAGGCAAGTACATCTACGTGTCTATTTTATCATATCATTCTGTGTGTTTTGGTAAATGTTAATAATTTCTTCCTGTAGTCCAATCAGTCAAATTAAAAAAAGTATATCTTTCTGAGGAACTTTCAAAGCCTTCCAAAAGAGAACTATCTTTGCCTTTCTAACTCTGACCAAGCTGGAAGGGAAGACAAGAGATCCAGAAAAGGAGGAAGGGAATTTTTATTCCTAGTCTGCAGAAATGTATAGCACTTTGAACTAGAAACTAAAATTTGTGACTGAAATGTAAATTCTCTACTGTAAATTTCCAAACTATGGTTTGAGTGTTTTTAAGAAAAGGGCAACTGAAGTTAGTTTGAAAGTAGTATTGAAATTTTATCCTGAAACGAAGTCGTGTGGTCTCATTTAGAACTAGATGTGTTCTCCTATTAGGGAAATCATGTAAAATCAGAACTTAATACGAAATACATTTGCTATTTAGTACTATGCCAAAAAATGCCAGGATTGAATAAACCCAAATTAAAATCCAGTCTCAGAAATTTATTAGCTGTGTGACCTTGAGTAAGTTTCTTCACCTCTGTTTACCTCAGTTTCCATATCTTTCAAGAGGATAATAATAATAGTATACACCAACTGGAGCTGAGAGGATCAAACAATTGTAAAGTGCTTTACAGTGCTTGGCTTGTGTAGATGACGAACAATATATATTCAGAACTTATAGGAATTAATTTGTATGAAATATTTCTTTGGTAATGTTCTTGCACTTAAAGAGTGACTTTCTGAATTAGCATTGACTCCATTTAGAAGTAAGCCTCATAAAGGGAAGAACTTCAATCTAACTTCTTATAACTATCCTGTGATGTTAGTTAGTGAATTATTCTGCTGATACATTTAAGAAATTCAAAGAACAGGGGTAGCTGGGTTGCTCAGTGGATTAAGAGTCAGTCCTAGAGATAGGAGATCCTAGGTTCAAATCTGGGCTCAGACTGTGTGACCCTGGGCAAGTCACTTAACCCCCTTTAACTTAACTTTAACTTAACACAACCATTGACTATTAAAAAAAATTTCAAATAACAACCGACATTAAAAAATGACTAAACATTTTAAAGCACCACAGAAGGCAAGGCTCCCAAACTCTTTAAACTTTAAAAGCCAAAAAAAAAAAAGGTCTGGCATGTTGTAAACTCAATATAAAATAAATATTAGCTATTTTCTGTCCTGGGTTATTATTTACTGGATTTGATCTAATTTGTGTGGAATGCCAAGACTGATAAGATGAATGATTAGGATAAAGCATTTATTTTGTCACTTTTGACATTTTATACTAAATGCATCCAACCGACTTACGTTATTAGATATCTAAGTTTTCTTATATTATGAAATTTGGTATGCCATTGTACTAGAAGAAGAGCTTTCAGATTAAAAGGGAAGGTGCAGTATCGAGAACAGCAACTTCTCTTTTAAGCTGTTCTCTTTTCATTGGGATACTGTCAGAATATGAAATGAGCTATTTGAAGAATGGGATAAAAATGTTTGAAAACTATTAAATATTTAATGAGGTTTATTTTGTGCTAAAATTGATAACAATGATGACTTACCGTTGGGGAGAAGAGTAGTCAAGTTCTTTTAAGTTATTCTTGTCTGTGAAGCAACTTGGGACTGATCAGACCTCGTGACCATACATTGTGAAATTCTAAACTACTGAAATTTGAGGAACTAAGACCTCTTCCAGCCAAAATGGAACATTTTACAAGTCTACTTAAAGGATGAATTTCATCTCAGATCATTTGGAAAATTATGAAATTATTTCTGTTAATAAAAAAGTAATTTCAATACATACCATTCACTGTATTATGAACTACCATTCACTCTATGTGTGAAACTCCAGAAAGGAATTATTCTTAAGTTATAAATGGATAATCGAATGTTCTAATAATTGTGTCATTGTTAACAGCCAGTAGAACATGAAAAGTAATAATATCCTGGTTCTAAGCTATAATTAGTGAATCTTTGATCTTTGAGGTAAAAATCTTGTGGTCCTGTAATCGAATATTATTCTAAGTTTTGATTTTAGATGTGACTGCTTAAGGTATCATTAAGCCAATGCTTAATCATTCAAGAGAAATGTCATGTGCCAGCCAAAGGGAGCCCAGTCTGAGAACTGCTAGAAGTGGATTTTTATTCCAGATAGAAGTTTAGGGAACAACTTTGGCAGAGGCAAAGGTAAGATCCTTTGATTCAGTTTTCTTCTCATTGTGCTCCTTCCTTTCTAAGCAGGAAATTTTCCCACCTGGATATTCTGAGTCTGGCTTTTTTCCCCTGTGAATAAAGTGGAACTTTGCTCGATGATTAGCTGGCATGTGTGACTTGTGCCTACAATCAAACAAAACTAAGGGAGTTATTCCCCCATTTTGGCTTATGTCATATAAGCACATGCCCTTGAGGGGACAATTTTGATATTGTCATAACCATGTCCCTCTTTTTTCCTTTTGTAGCAAATTTATTTGTAGCAAATTTGTAGCAAATATAAATAGGGCAGGTTAACAGAGGAAGTTTAATTGTTGCAATACTAAATCTATTAATAGATTAATATTAAAACATCTGAGTTGCTCTAATAGGATACAAGAATGAAAAATTTTACTGTTTTCAACCTGAATTTGTCATCAAGTCAATACCCCATTCAACTAAGTCAGTACATTCTTAGCTTTGCCAATCCCTTGCTAATAATGATCTGCTTCTAAGATTGAATTCTTGAAGTATTTCATTCTCTCAGAGTGATATGGGGATAATATCCTCAAAAGGAAGGAATTAAATGAGGTCCTAAACTTTGAAACTACAACAGGATCAGACTGTTTTATTATTGGTTTCCAAATGTTTCTAATAGGATATACAGGTCTTAAGTATGTTTCTAGCAACAAGTTCTCAAAACTCGAGTAACTGTTTTATATAAAAACTACATAAATAATTGAAATGTTCTTTCTTTTAGCTCTGTTATTAATAGGGTTAGAACCATAAGATCTAAACTGGCTTTCACTGCAAAAAGTAGTTATTAGAAAACGAAATTTAATAGATTGTACTCAATGATATTGAGTTTTGCTACTGGAAACTTAAACAAAATTATAGAGGAATGGTTCTAACCATAATAAATATGACATTGATTTATTCATCAAGTATGGTATTTATAAGGTGCTTAGCACAGTGACGGGCACATAATAGTTACTTGAGAAATTATTCCTCCACCCCCGAATTGTTGTAGAAGAAAAAAACATCATCTGGTTATTTCTTTTTTTAAAACTCCTTCCATCTTAGAATCAAGGCTGTGTGTTGGTTCTAGGGCAGAAGAGTGGTCAGGGCTAGGCAATGGGGGTCACGCAGCTAGAATCACACAGGTAGATTCTCACACAGCTAGAAAGTGTCTGAGGCCAGATTTGAACTGGTAATTCCCTTTTTGGTGATGAGCCCCTTCACGTTTAGTTAGGCTGCTTTTCCAATGACAGCCCTACAGTCCTCAGCATGTTAGGACCCAACAGAACTTATATTCTGCTCTCATAACCTTTCCCAGCTCAGAACTACCTCAATACCTGCCATGACAAGACAGCAAAGACAGACCTAATTGGATGTTTTCCAAAAGACCATGTTAAAATAAAAATATCTTATCATAGGTGGAGTAACTCAGTGATAAATTATTTCTATGGTACAGAGATGACATCTCTATGGATAGATTATCTCTATATAGGAATTATAGAGATAACCTATAGATTATATATGTATATATGTATAATCTATAGATTATCTCTAAGGTACTAACATAGCGCCTCAAGGTAATGGGATATAGGTTGGGTTGATTTTCATATTGATTTGAGGAATTAAAGATACCAATTATAGGGCACTGTTGGGAAGGGCAGAAACTAAGGCATCAGTCCTCCAGAGAGCAGTTTTGGACATCCAGAGGGTTACCATTTTTGTTCTCAAAAAGTACAGATGAAAAGTTGAGGGAGAATGTCACATCCCACCCAACAATGGGGTAATAATAACTGTTGGTGACTGGTTAGCTAATAAACATTTATTTATTTATTTATTTTAAACCCTTACCTTCCATCTTGGAGTCAATACTGTGTATTGGCTTCAAGGCAGAAGAGTGGTAAGGGCTAGGCAATGGGGGTCAAATGACTTGCCCAGGGTCACACAGCTGGGAAGTGTCTGAGGCCAGATTTGAACCTAGGACCTCCCATCTCTAGGGCTGGCTCTCAATCCACTGAGCTACCCAGCTGCCCCCAACATTTATTTATTTTTAAAACTCTTACCTTCTACCTTTTTTTTAACATTACCTTCCATCTTAGAACCAAAATACTGTGTATTATTTCAAGGCCAAAGAATGGCAATAACTAGACAATTGGGGTTAAATGACTTGCCCAGGGTCACATAGCTAGGAAGCTGTCTAAGGCCATAGTTGAACCTAAGACCTCTCATCTCCAAGGCCCGACTCTATCCACTGAACCACCTACTTGCCTCTATTTATTAAGTGTTTCCTCAATGCTAAGTACTGTGCTAAGACCTAGGGATACAAATAAAATTATAATCTTTATTCAAAAGAAATAAAGAAAGGCAAAAGACAATCCCCACTCTGAAGAAGTTCATGGTCTAATGGAATAGGAACTGGTGTTCTCCATGCTCAGAGTGCATCATCATGGTGGGCTGATGGAAATCTGCTATGTAGAAGAAGCTAGGGAACCTTTTTCCATGAGAGTTGTGATAATGAGGAATGGAAGACCCCTAGACAGACTGGAAAGCACCCAAAGATATTGTGTAACTGGTTTTGGTCTGACTGACCACATGGATAAGAGAAGGCTTTTCCAGTGGACTATATAGCCAGAAGCAGGGGCATCTTCAGAGATCCTTGAGTTAGCTTTGACCAAGGCTTTTTGGCTGTTTCCTCTTTAATTGTCCTCTTAATAAATCTTTTAGACACTCAAAGAGGATGTCTTTTGAGAAACAATATTTAAAGACTTTGGTTTCTTATCCTTATCTCTGTTGGAACTATAGAAATGGGCTCAGACTTTGGTTTATGCCTTTATTCTCTTCCGTTTTAGATGACGGGAAGGGAATCTCTGATCTTGAGAGTTTTGAAAGGTCCAGTAGGCATCCAGGTATCCCTGGGTCCCAGAATCTGAGTTTTGCCACCAGTGAAACATCAACGTCTCAAGGCACATAAAGCACATGGAGCACCCACTTCTCAGACACTTAGATGAGGACTCATTTGTCAATCACACCACATCTGGACATCTAGGACCAAAGCTATGTAAGTACTGAGCCGAGTTTGAATCTACTCTCTCCAGAGACAGCGTCAGTGTAGGGGACAATGTTTCCTGAGGCATTGGGGGACTCATGTTAGCACTTTTCTTCTTATAACTTTAAAATAAATATTCTTTTGTTATAACAACTTATAGGCACTAATCACTGGTATATAACAGTTGGGATCGGAGTGGAGAACACAGCAGATGGGGGCTTGAGCAGATAGTTTTAGAGATACTTTAATCCTTTCTGAGTACCTAACTCAATTCTAGCCATAATCCTAACCCCAGAATCCAGAGAGGAAGAAATAGCTTCCTGGCAGTGGGGGCCAGAGTTCAGATCAGGAAAATGTCAGATTTAAAGAAACCCAATTACCCCTGGGGATACAGGAGAAAGGATCTAATGTGACCCAGAAATCAAATCAATTACTCCTTTTTCCCAGTAGCAATGGCAATCAGCTCTCCTTATGTCTCCATCCCTGTGAATTCTAAAACCAAAATACCTCTTCTTGATTTCATTCCTCTCCAAATGTTGCCTCTTCTATAGAAATATAAACTCCTTCAGGTCAGGGACTATTTCTCATTTATATTTGTGTCACCACTGCTTAGAACTGTACTTGGCACCCAGAAAACTCACAATAAAAGGTTTTCGTGGTCCCCCCCCCCCATTCTTTCATTCAAAAAGGCAGACTGGGTTTGTACCTTGATGTCTTAGAGTGCCAAAGTCCCTGGAGCTGAAAGGAACAGAAACAGAGATTCAGACTAGAAGATCAACACCACCAGATCAGACCAGAAGGGAGGGTACAGGGAGTACTCTGGCTGTCCATTTGTCTGGTAGGCTTGCCTCTCTGCTTCAGCACTTTTCAGACCAGAGATCATATCCTGGAGGGCTTAACTCTTTCATCTCTGGAACTCTTCCCAGCCGCCTCTGACTTTTGGTTTTTTAATTTATTCATTTGTTTGTTACATTAAAATTCCCAGCTATCCCCTTTCCTTCTTCCTCTCCTCGTACTAGAAAAGACATAATTTGTCAAAAAGATATGTGTATATATAAAATTGTCTTGCTTGTTTCTATTTATCAGTTCTTTTGATTACATTAAATTAAAAAAATTATAGACAAAACTAACAGTTAATATTAGGAGGAAAGCAGAAAATTGGGGAAAATTTTTATAGATCTCTTACATAGAGGTATTATATCTAAAATGTATAGAAAACTTTGTGAAATTTATAAGAATGTGAGCCATTCTCCAATTAATAAATGGGATAAGTGACTTTCCCAGGGTCACACAGCTAGGAAGTATCTGAAGCCAGGTTTGAACCCAGGTCTTCCTGATTCCAGTCCTGGAACTCTATTTGACCTGGATCCTATGTTCTAAAATATTTATAGCAGCTCTTTTTGCGATGGCAAAGAACTGGAAACTGAGGGGATGCCCATCAATTAGGGCATGGCTAAACAAGTTGTGGCATATAATTGTAATGAAATACTATTGAGCCATAAGAAATGACAAACAGGCTAATTTTAAAAAATATGAAAAAAAACACCTCTGACTGTGCAACTTTGTCTCACTTAAATCCAATTCATCCCAAGTTAAGGCATCACCCCATGATCCTCTTCAAAAACAAAATATTGAACAATAATTCCTAATTGATGGGTGCCTTACACGACCTGCTACATCTAGCTTCACCAGCCCCACATACACTTTCCATCTATAAAGTCACAATCAAATCAATACTGGTTTTGCTACCAAAAAGTGCCAATCTCTTCCCTTCTAGCCCCATTCATCAACTCCAAACCAGAAGCCCCTCTCTGATCACCACTCTGCTATATGCATTGTTCCCCCAACCCTCTTAAGAATGTAAACTCTTTGAGGGCAGGGATTGCTACAAGTTAGTGTTTTTATACCCAGTGTATGCTGCAAAAGAAAGAATTCTGGGATTAGGGTCAGAGGACCAGGAACCAAATCCTGGGTCACCCAATTACTACTTGTATAACCTCGGACAAAGTGAGAGCTTTCTAAGGACTCAGTTTTCTCAACTATAAAGTGAAAATATTTAGACTATAAACATATTTGAGGTCCCTTTCAATTCTAACTTTACAAACAATATAATATGTCATTCCTATACATTTTTGTCTAGGGCAAGGGTTTGAGGGCCAAATCTAGCCCATCATCTATCTTGTACTGACATTGAGATTTTAAGATGCAATAAAATTTTATTTTAAAACATTAAAAGAATTATAAACGCAGTGTACAAAAAAATAGATGATGAGCCGGATTTGGTTTATAGGTTTTAGTTTACAGATCTTTGGTCCAGGAGAGAATCTTTTGTTACTGGCATCACTGAGGCTCAGAAGAGTTCTGTGTGATGGTGATGGAATACTACTGCACTGTAAGAAATGATGAGCAGGTTAATTTAAAAAAAAATAAGCAAACAAACATGGAGGGGGCAACCAGCTGGGTGGCTCAGTGGAAGGAGAACCAGATCTGAAAATGGAAAATCTGGGGCTCAAATCTGACCTCAGCCCCTTCCTAAATGTGGGACCCTGGGAAAGTCACTTAATTCCCATTTCCTAACCCTTACCATTCTTCTGCCTTGGAACTAAAATGAAAAGGGTTAAAAAAAAAAGAAGAAAGACCACCTCTGACTTTGTGCAACTCTACCTCACTTAAATTCTATTAAACACAAGTCTAGACGTCACAAAAGATGAACAACAATTCTGAGAGACGAGTGCTTTATGTGGCTTTTCCCTATCCCCTCCAGTATTTGTTATTTTGTCCTTTTATCATTTCAGGTAATCTGATAGGTGAGATGATGCCCCAGAGTTGTTTTGATTGCATGTCTTTATTCAATAAAAATTTAGAGCATTTTTTCACCTACAGATAGCTTTGATGTCTTCATCCAACAGTAGTAAGAAAAGAGGGAGTCTCCATACCAAAATAATTACTCTGTATAATCACGATAGATTCATTTAACTATGTGTGTGCAGGTGTGTAATTTATCAAATAAATAGTCACGAGCCACTACTGTTCTCACTTGTAGATTAGAGAATATTTCACAACTGTCCCAGTTTGGGGCCTCTGAGAAAGACAAGGGAAATGAATGTGTGTTGTTCCCTAGGTTTCCCTACAGTAAGGGGGAAAAAAAGCACAGATGGCCCTTTAAGTATGGCCACACAAAGCCTGGGCATCTCTAATGATAATCCATATGGAACCTGGAAACAGTATTTACACCTGGGGCTAAAGATTAAACACATTTCCTTGTGGAGGGGGAAAAAATCACACCTTCCATCTCAAATTGCTGACTCTAGTAAAAAATGAACAAAGTACGAATTGCAATTAAGCTGTCCAGATGGCTTTAGTGTTTTTCCCTCTTCTGTTTCTGAAAAAATTAGATCAGTATTTCACTCCTCTCAGGGTGGACCTGGCAGAAGCCAAGCACGGTGTCCACTGTTTTATCCTTTAACAATAAAAGCATTTGGGTGAGCACTGGGGGGCAGCTGAAGCGTGTTCTAACCTAGGTCCAGAGTTGGCATGCTTTCTAAAGTAAAAAGCCAAATTTTCATTAATTCACTGGCTTATAGGAGTTGGGAAGAGAAGAAAAGGATGTTATCCAGAAGCATATAGGTAAATTTTTAACGACTTCTGGCTCTCAGAAAAATAAAAGTGTTCACACACTTCTTAAACAAAACTCTTATCTTTTGTCTTAGTATCAGTTCTAAGACAGAAGAGTGACAAGGGCTAGGCAACTGTGTCTTGCCCAGGATGATACAGCTAGGATGTGTCCATAGCTAAATTTGGACTGAGGTCCTTGTGACTCCAAGCCTGTCATGATATCCTCTGTACTACCCAGCTGCCCCTCAGACACTTAATCTAAATTATTAATATTTCCTCAATCAGTTTTTAAAGTCTAGACGATCAAAATATAATAAATCAAATCCTGATTTGTCATTTTTGCTGATTTCTGAGATGCAAATGCTCACACTGAAAATTTAACAATCAGCTCTTTGGATCTTGTTCTAACTAGCTCCAGCACACCCCTGGCTGTTATCTAAATTATTTCCTTCGAGTTTTCAAGGTTTTTCCTATCTATAACAGACCCTTTTAACATGCAAATACTTTTGAAAGGGTTTTTGTCTTTTTTTATGTCATGGATTTCTTGGGCAGTCTGGTGAAGCCTATGAATCCTTTCTAAGAGTAATGATTTTAAGTACACAAAAAAAGGCACAGGATTTCAAGGGAATTAATTTTGATTAAAAATCAATTAAAAGGAAATTCACTTGTATTGAAATACACTCGTAGGGGAAGCTAGATGGCTCAGGAGATTGAGAGCCAGGTCCAAAGACAGGAAGACCCGGATTCAAGTGTGGCCTCAGACACTTCCTAGCTGTGGGATATTGGGCAAGTCATTTAACCCCCATTGCCTAGCCCTTCTTCTGCCTTTGAACCAGTATTTAATAACGATTCTAACACAGAAGGTAAGGGTTTTAAAAAAAAGAAACCCAGTAATAAAATTATTTTTTAAACAAGTTCACAGACTCCACGTTAAGAATCGCTGATAATAAGTTATATGAAAAATGCTCTAGATTACTAATAATTAGAGAAATGCAAATTAAAGCAATTCTGAGGTTCTGCTTCACACTTATCAGACTGGCAAAGATGTCAAAAAAAGAAATTGATGAATGTTGGAAAGGCTCCAGGAACACAGCCACATTAATAATGCAGTGTTGGTGGAGCTATGAATTGGTCCAGCTACTCTGGAAAGCAACTGGGAATTCTGCCCAGAGAGTTATCCAAGCATCCATACCCTTTGACCCAACTATACCACTATTAGAATTGTGCTCCAAAGAAATTAAAGAAAGAGGAAAAGGACTTCTATATATGTAAACATTTAAAGCAGTTTTTTCATTGGTCACCAAAACTTAGAAATTAAGAGGGTGTCCTCTTATTGGGTAAAAACCAATCAACATAAGGATAAACCATGAGTCCAAAAGGATGATAAAACATGGCACTCGCTTTCTGACAGGGAGGAGATAGATGAACTTAAAATGAGGAAAGAAATCTATATTTTTGGACATGGCTAATGTGGGAATTTGTTTTTTTGCCAGATAGTGTATAAAGTCTGAGAGATTCGTTCTCATTTTTTAATCCTCATCTTGGCCCTTGAGGAAGCTAGTGGTACAGTAGATAGCACCTTGAAACTGTTATCAGGAAAAAAACGTGAGTTCTAATCTTGATTTATTATTTATTAGCTGACCCTGACCCAGTTACTAAAAAACAAACAAACAAACAAAAAACCACTTTGCCTGCCTCAGTTTCTTCATCTGTAAAAATGGGAACAATAGCACCTACTTCCTAGAGTTGTAAAGTTCAAATGAAAAAATATTTATAAGGTACTTGGCATATACACATAGTAGGTACATAATAAATGCTTATTTCCTTCCTTGCTAATGGGATCACAAAGAGACAGACACAACTGAAACGACTGAAGAACAAAGTGTAAAATAACAGCATTCCTCACAGGATTGTTGTCAAGATCAAATGAGAGAATTATCATAAAATTCTTAGCATAGTGCCTGGTACATAGTAGGTGCTTAATAAATGCTCATTCCCTTGACTTCCCTTCTTTGTTAATATGGAAGGAGAGTAGGGAATTATTATAATGTAAAGACAAAGGGTGCCAATAATTTTTTATTGCAATATATTGCAAATATATATTTTTTAAACAAGGGGAAGAAAGAATGCCTGAGTGTCTCTCAGCTTACATTCTAGTAGTAAATGAATGTCTTTTGGGGATTGGGAACAAGGCAAGACAATGAATACCAGATATGGTTCTAGGAACCTGAGATATAAAGACAAAAACTATAATCATCTCTGCCATCAAGCAGCCTACATACTATTTAGAGGAAATGGCCCAGATAAATAAATAAATTCTAATTTAATTTGTCACAGTGGAGAATGGGAGACAGGATCAGGAAAGGAAAGATAAGGATTCCAAGTGGCAGAGGAGTGGGCGGATGCATGATTCGGACAAAGAAACAGCAAGTAGGTCATTTGGCTGGAAGAGTGGGTATATGTGAAGGGAAATGATACAGATGAAGTCTAGACAAAGAAGTTGGAGGCAGATAGTAACGGGCTTTAAAAGCCAGAGGAGTCTCTAAGCAAGAGGAGGGGTGGGGGGATGGGGAAGATAAGGGCAGCTTCAAGAGGGACAATGGCAAAGACAAAGCATCTACTTTCCAGTTTTACTCAGGGCTGGTCCTGGTGCCCATTACATACTATGGATACTCTGCCCCAGCCCCAGCCAATGATCCATTATGCTGTGTGGGCTTATTCCTCATCCCTCCATCATTGGAGCAAGAGGATAAGAGAAAAAAAAAATTTAGCTTTGAAGCACAGAACCTCTACAGGCATACAGCAAAGGACCTTCAATTGGGGATGCTTATTTTGCCAATACCTGGCAGAATAGAATGTAGCAAACAATGCCCCAGAAGTCCAGTCGAATAACTTGGGATCATGCCACAGGAGTCTGTGTTCAAAAACAACATTCAACTCTTTTATGGTCGCATGCTTTTCCAATTGCTTTTTTCTTTTAAAAAATTTTTATTTATTGTTTATTTTTTGTTTTCATATTACCTTCATTTATTTTATCTCTTTTAATCAAATCTATTTTTGCTTTAGTTTTTCTGAGATCAAGATTGCTACTCCTGCCTTTTTTTCCTCAGTTGAAACCCAATAGATTCTGCTCCAGCCTCTTACCTTTACCCTGTATGTGTCTAGCTGCCTCAAATGTATTTCTTGTAGCAATATATGGTAGAATTGTGGGTTTTTTTAATCCACTCTGCTATTTCTGTTTTATGGGTGAGTTCATCCCATTTACATTCACAGTTATGATTGCTACCTTTATATTCCCTCCATCTTGATTTCCTCTTTTAAACCTGCCCTTTTTCCTTTCACTTTCCCTCCACACCAGTGTTTCTCTTTTAATCATTCCCTCTTCCAACTCCCTTATTTTACTCCCCTTCCCACCACCTCCCTTCTTAATCCCCTTCTACTTCTCTATAGGGTAAGATAGGATTTTATACTCCCAAAGAACCTGGCTTTTCTTCTCTCTCTGAACTAATTCCAATAAAAGTAAAGTTTAAGTATTTCCCATCACCACCCTCATTCTTCCCTCCTTGTAATAGTACCTCCACCACATGCCTCTTTATCATATCACCTTCATTTCTGAACATACATCTTTCTTTCCTTTATAAAAGACTTTAAAAAAAAAAAGAAGGGAAAAGTTGCTCATCAAAATGAATTAGCATATCAATCACATCTGAAATTCCACATCCATAGTTCCTTTGTAAAAGGCTGGAGGTGGATTTTCTTAATATTCTTCCTTTTTTTTTACAAAACCCTTACCTTCTGTCTTGGAATTAGTACTAAGTATCTATCCATCTAAGGTGGAAGAATAGAAAGGGCTAGGCAATTGGGGTTAAATGACTTGCCCAGGATCACACAACTAGGAAATGTCTGAAGCCAAATTTGAATCCAGGACTTCATGACAGTAGGCCTGGGTCTCTATCTACTTTCTACATAGCTGCCCCTTCTCTTTTCTTATTGTTCTATGATAAATCATGGTATTTTCTTTAGCTCCCCCAGTGCTATGACTCTCATGGGACATATGGTGCTTTGACCTTGTGCACTGACACCCAGGCTGACCACAATTCTTCTCTCTGTCTTATTTTGAAGTTATCCAATCCCCTATACTATAATACACCCCACCCCCAGAACCCCCTAGCTAAGGTATCCCTTTCCCTGAGCCTACCTTTCCCTCACTGCTAGTCTTTTTGGGAGGTAAGGGAGGGATTCTCAAGGGAAGGTGGGCCATTCCCTCCCCCAGTATCATCATGGATGTTCCCCTCCTTATGCCCTAAGTCCAACACCCTCATTTTATAGATGAGAAAACATAGGCTAGAGGTATTATAAGACTTGTCCTGGGTCATATAACTAATAAGTAGTTGTAGCAGGATTAGAATTTGAGTCTTCTTGAATGCAAGTCCTGCACTCTATCCACTGAGTCTTCTATGATCACCAGCTCTATTTAACTCAGAATCAACAAATATTTTATTCTCTTTTTATGCAAATTCTTTGATGGCTGGAACTGTATTTTTGTTGTATGTGTTTAAACCTGGTTGACCCCAACACATTCCACAATTTCCCACACATAGAAGGTACTTTATAGATGCTTGTAAAATTGAACTTAGTATAAGTATTAGTATTAAGCATTAGACAGCATTAAGTATAAGACAGATTAGCCTCAAAGACTACTCTGATCGTTATCGTGTCATTAGCGTGGCTTTCCCTGAACCCTCATGTAACAAAGTTGGGTTGAAGTATGGCTCCTGGAGTGCCCAGCATGTTTCCTGGTCACTTTGGACCACTTCTTGAGAGACAGCTCAGAATTGATAATGCACCAATGCATTGGAAGAGCGAAGCATCTCTATACTGGCCTCAAAACTGGAAAAGCTGCTGAATCCACATGTCAGGAGAACAATTTGAACCCAAGGTGATGTGACATGCTTTGGTTTGTCTCCATCTCTTTCCTCATACAACCATAACTGTAGTTCAAGCTGTGGCCTCTTCCCTGGATGACTCCAATAGCCTGCCTCAATCCCTCCTCCTCTAACCTATTCTCCACTCAGCTGCCCAAGTGGTTTTCTAAAGCAGAGGTCTAACCATGTCACTCTCTGCTTCAGTGGGCTCCACTAGCTCCCTCCAACCTCCCTAGGATCTAATCTAATAGAAAATTAATGTAATTAATGTAATATAACAATATAGTATAGTATATAATGACATGCTAGGATATAGGATATGATGTGACAATATAATGTGATATATGAATAACAATGTAATATAAATACATAATACATAACATAATATAATAGACTATAATAATATATGTATAATATCATATGAATTATAAATATATAAATTATATAAGTATATAATATAAATTATAAATATATCTGATATATCATACCATACCACACCATTCCATACCAGACTGTATCAGACTATACGAGACTATCCCATCCCATACTATACTATACCATTCCATTCCATATTATTCTATACCATACCGTACTATACTATACCTTTAAAACCCTGCCACAACTTAATCCCTTCCTGTTTTCAAGTATTCTTCCATTTCACTCCCCTCTTCCTCCTTTAAGATGCAGTGATGGTAGCCTACTTTTAGTCCTCAGATGTATGACTCCATGCCCCTTTTCTGTACCTTTTAGGCACTGGCTCACTCCATCCCTGGAACTTTCTGCCTCTTCACATCCGTGGCTTTATCCTTGACTTTCTTTAAGACTCAGCTCGAATACGGCCTTTCATCAATGACCTTACCTGTTCTGCTGAGTTGAGAAAACCCTTTATCTACTCTACAAATATCTTTTATGTGCCTCTTTATTTACAGGTTCTCTCTCCCACTACTAAATGAGCTCCTTGAGGACAGGGATTGTTTTTTCTACTTCTTTCTTTCTTTGCCTTTCCTTTGTATCTCTAGTACCTTGCTTGCTTGCTTGCTTACTAAGTATTTGTTGACTTGATTGAGTGGTTCCATGTTCTTCACAAAGGACTTTGTAGCTGCTTTGGCCCACCTGGGGGGAAGTGGAGGAAAGGGAATAGGTATACCTAGCACTTACTATGTGCCAGACACTGTGCTAAGTGCTTTAAAAAAATCATCTCAGCAGTTGCCAAGGACTATTGATTTCACATCTGCAGCATTTTCTGAATGTGCCCTCTTCTCTGTTCTGACATCGCCCGCTCTGGTGCAGACCCTCATCATTTCATGCCTCCACTACTGCAATAGCTACTGCCTGCGTCAAGTCTCTCTGCACTCCAATCCATCTCCCATTCAGCTACCAAGGAGACTTTCCTAAAGTATAGTTCTGATCCATGATATCCCTCCCTACTCAATAAACTCTAGTGGCTCCCTTTTGCCTCCAGAATCAATGCTAAAGGCTTTGTTTGGCATTCAAAGCCCTTCCTACTCTTACCTCCTCCTACCTTTCCAGTCTTCTTATTCCCTGAGGCTTACTCTTCAATCCAGGGATGCTGAGCTACTGGCTATTTCATGAGCAAAAGACTCTGACTCTGGGACAGGTAAGTGGCATAGTGAATAGAGCACTGGACTTGGAATCAGGAAGACTCGTGTTCCTAAGTTCAAATCCGTCCTCAAATGGGGTCATAAAGAGTTAGACATGACTGAACAACAACAGGCTTGTCTCTGGGCATATCTCTGGCTCTCCTTCATGTCTGAAACCTCTTTCTCCTCAACTCCACCCTTCCTGGTTTCCTTTAAAGTCCCAAATAAAATTGACAGGAAGCCTTCCCTACCCCTCTCAATTCTAATGTCATCCCTTTCTTTGTTCATTACTTCGTATTTAGCTGTAGATAGCTTATTTGTACAAATCTGTTTCCATGTTTTTTACTCCATTAGATTGTAGGTTCCTTGCAAAAAAGGACTGTCTTTCATCACTTATTGTATCCCCGGGAATTTGCACAGTTCCTGGCACATAGTAGGTGCTTAATAAATGCTTATTGACTGACTGACCTTGAGAGGGCCCCTTTCCTTTGGTCACTGAATGGCCATTCAGGCCATGCCATATATATTTACTTATGCATTGCCTTCTTCTACTCTTTTCATGATTGACTTGGAATCAGAGACTTGAACTCTGAGGCTGATAGAGGCTTCTCCGATTCTGACCGCCAGAAAAATGAATTATTACTAAATGGAAGAACATGATAAGAAATCAGTGATATGGCATAAGAAACAAGGGTAGACATTCTTGGCACCACTTCTGACTTGCTCAGTTTTTTTTTCAAAGTCTTTATTCTTCTTACCAGCAGCAAGGGAGTTGGCGGGGGGGGGGGGGGCTCCCCTCACAGAGTCATAAAGGATCTCAACTCTGTAGCATCATTTCAGATATATGCTAATGCTTCCACTTGGAGTCCAGATGTTGTGGTTGTGGTTATTGTTGTTTTTCAGTCATTTCAGTCTTGTCTGATTCTTCATGACCCAGTGTTGGGGTTTTTTTTTTTTTCACAAAGAAACTGGAATAGTTTGACTTTTCCTTCTCCAGCTCATTTTATAGAAGAGGAAACTTGGGCAATGGGGTTAGTGACTTGCTCAAGATCACAAAGCTAGTTTAGTGGCTGAGGACAGATTTGAATTCAGATTTTCCTGCCTCCAAGCTTGGCACCTGTCCTTTGTGCCACCTAGCTGTCCTTGTGATCCTCTTCTTTCCATATTGTCTTGTAGATTCCCCAAGTGAGAGTGCCTTTTGGAAAATGATTCAGCATCTCTTCCTCTACCTCTTCTTCTTTAGGCATCACTCACTAAATTATTTTTATTAATTGATTATCATTATTTATTGACTAAATTTCTAATTTATCACAATTATAGGATCACCCAGCAGCTGGGTGGTACAGTAATAGAGTGCTGGACTACAAGATAGGAAGAATGGGGTTCAAATTTAGCCTCAGATACTTACAGGCTGTGTGATCCTGTAAAAATCACTTAACCATCTTAAAACTCAGTTTTCTCATCTGTAAAATGGGCTTAAAATAGCTCCTACCCCCCAGGATTGTCATGAGGATCAAATGAGATACTATCTGTAAATCACTTTGCAAATCTGAAAGTGCTACATAAATTCTAACTATTATTCTTGTTATATATCATGTCTCTGCTTGGAATCTGTCCTGAAGTCAGGGGTCAGCAAGCTGCCAAGGGAAGTCGGTAATGATATGGTAATTCAGTTGCAGCCTAATAAATACAAGACCAATAGTTTTTGTGTGATACTGATGACAACTGATACATACACAGTAATACCTTCCACCTCACAAAAAGCTTTCCTCACAACAGCCCTGGCTAAGTCTTACTGCCATCTTTCTACAGATGAAGAAACTGAGGCTCCAGGAGTTTAAATGACTTGCCCAGATTCATGCAGAAAGCATTGAGCTGGGATTCAAACACACATCTGGGCTTCACATGTAACAAAATGAACTTAGACTTTACTCTTTCTTTCTAGAGGCAGAGATTCTTAACCTGAAATCCAGAAACTCCCTAGAAGTTTGTAAATAGATTTTGGGGGGGAGGTGGGGAACAGTCTGTCATCTCAAATGAGATAAAAATTGCATCTTTGTTTTCATTCACTTTTAACTGAAATTTAGCATTTTATTCAATTATGAATTTAAAAAACGTCATTTTGATAAGACCATAAGCTTCATTTACTAAATTTCTTTTAGTAGTTGTTATTATTATTATTGTTATTATTATTATTGCCTAAATATCTAAAGGAGTTCTGGACTCAACAATGGTTTAGAGCTTTGCTTTAGGCACAAATTTTGAGAGTCCCATCTAGTATAGAAACTTTTAGGACTAGGTAACCCAGAAGCCCTTGCATTTGAAGTACTGGAAATGCACAGTGCTTCTATCTTCTTAGGTAAGTCCTTTTTAAGGCTACTGATCTCCGGCACTCTGGTTAGGATGCTGGGCTCAGAATCTCATCTTGCTACTTCCTGAGAGGGTGGAACTCTTAGACAAAGATCCAATCTGTAGCTTTCAGCAGGCCCCTGAAGGGAACTAGAGAAGTGGTCTTAATTGGTCAGATTGGGAGGAAATCCGACATATGATGGGCTAGGCACAGACCAAGCTGGTCCCAGATCAGATAGGAGCTCTGAGGTGCCCCCTCTCCCACCTTACCAGTACAACAAATGCTTGGAAAAGAGAAGTACCAACGAGATACTTAAGTATAACAAGCCTTTGCAGCTTCTTGCTTTGTAACGTTCCCCTTCTTTGGCTATTTACCCTTTGTTTCCTAGTGGAGTGATTAACAGAAAAATATATGCAATGACATATGCACATGCATGAACACACACACACACACACAAAGGCCCCCAAAAACTCAAGGAAGGGGATGCTTTTTAGAAGGAATCAGGAAAGGAGACATGCAAAAATCTGTGTCCTTTTCTACCTATGTAGAAGAAAGGCTGTCGGCAAATGAACCAGAGGAGCAGCTGAGCCAAGCCCTGGGAGGGAAGAAAGCAGGACACGAGGAATTGGCCCACAATTCAGGAAGGTGCGCCATGTTGGCAGGATCTATCCTGCAATGCCCTTTTGTCTCCCTTAGACCGTGTGCCATAATTCAGCGACCGATCCAACATAACTTTACCGATCCGATGATGGCAATGTCAATGGGAAGCGCTCCATGGGTTAACCATGTTTAGAAACTCATTTACAAAATACTGGGTATTTAGTGCAAATATCGATAATATGGAAATAGGTCTTGGTCAATGACACATGTAAAATCCAGTAGAATTGCGCATCAGCTACAGGAAGGTGGTGGTGGAGGGGAGGGAAAAAGCATGAATCTTGTAACCACAGAAAAATATTCTAAATTAATTAAATAAAAATTTCCAAAAATTTAAAAAAAATGCTGGGTGGGTTGGATTAGTTGAGCAAAGGAAGCTGAGAAGAGTTAAGAGCAGGAATTCACAGGCTCTGATTTCAAATTCTCACCATAATAATTATAGTAAGCATAGTAATAACTAGCATTTATTTAGCATTCTAAAGTTTGCAAAGCCCTTGATCTATATCTACATAATTTATTTCATTATATTTAAAATTTTTAATAATGTAAATAAAAATATAAGTTTATAAAAATTATATTAATAAAATTATATATACACATATATAATTTATTTAATCTCTACAACTACTTCTGGGAATTAGGTGCTATTATTATCTTCATCTTAAAAGATGAGGAAACTGAGGCTCAGTGAAGTTGAACAGCTTGTGAAAGGCATATGGATAATGCATGTATCAAGCAATAATCAAACTCAGATATTCCTGGCTCCAATCCTGGGCTCAATCTAGTATGCCACCTTGCTATCATTCCATGACTTCTTTTATGATGTTTCAATTCTAGCCAGCAATGCACATCGTCTCCGGGTATTTTCAAGCACTCAACAAACATCTTTATTTAAAATACCTACTATGTGCAGAATCAGGCTAAATGTTGGGGCCATCCAAAGATAAATAAGACAAAGTCCTTGTCTTCAGGGAACTCATTCCATCCCCTAGTTTTGCCCTAGACTAAAGTCTTGCTCTCCTGTTCCTGCTTTCCATCCCTTAGTGAGGGTTTCATGTCCCAAAGACTGTCTGGATACCCTGAGAGAGCTGATAGCAGAGAAAGACAACACGACGAGTTTTACAAACCTTTGTCTGCAGTAGAGAGATCTCCATTTCCCTTCTCAGGCTTAGAGCAGGACTGAGAGGTCCTTTCTTTTTGTGTTTTTGGTTTTGCCTTCCTCTTCTTTCATGGATAAGCTTGGAGGAGAATGGAGGGGGGAGGCCTAGAAAAACAGGATCATCCCCTAAAAGCTCCACCAGCACCACTGCCAGATATGTAAGCAAGTCTGGAGAGGCTGAACAGGGCAGTTCTGGGTTTAGTAAGGAGGCCCTCTAAAAACCAGCCCCTCAGAAAACCACAAACACACACAGGAGGCCAGCAGGCTAGATAGGAAACCAGCAACAATCTGATAAAGGCATGCCGGCAAATAGCATTTGCAGAAAGGCAGCAGTGAAGAATGAACCCAAGGGGACCCCGTCCTATAACAGGAAAGCACTAATTAGCAAGTAGCCAGGGGAGAGGAACCAGGAAGAATATGTGGCGTGAATGAATGAATCAGGGCAGCTAGATGACTCAGTGGATAAAGAAGGAAGTCTTGGGTTCAAATTTGACCTCAGAGAGCTCCTACCTGTGAGATCCTGGGCAAATCACTTAGTCTCTATTGCCTAGCCCTCACCACTCTCCTCGCCTTGGAACTGACACTTATATAGATTCTGAGATGGAAGATAAGCGTTTTTTAAAAATGAAAGAATGAATGAGAAAAGCATTCATAAGTACCTTTTATGTGCCAGGCACTGTATTAAGAGCTGGGGATATAAATACAGAAAATAGTTCAGCTCCTGCCCTCAAAGAGTTACATTTTAAAAGGAAAGACAACCCACGTAGGGAAGCAATGACCAGGGCGGTGAATCATAAGGAAGATGAGTTGATCCATTGAACAATACTTTCCATAAACAACAATATATATTTTTAAACAACAATAATCCTTACCTTCTGTCTTAGAATTGATACGTGTGTTGGTTCTGAAGTAGAAGAGCGGTAAGGGCTAGACATTTTGGGTTAAGTGACTTGCCAAGGACCAAACAGCTAGGAAGGAAGCGTCTGAGTCCATATTTGAACCCAGGATCTCCCATCTCCAGGCCTGGAGCTCTATCCACTGAGCAAACTAGCTGCCCCTAGTTTAGATTTGAATGCTGTGCCCAAAGCCAGAAGAGCAGGGACCATTTCCCCCCTTTCTTTGTATTTCAAGCACTTAGCAGAGTGTCTGGCACATAGTAGGTGTTTAACAAATTGCTAAGTTGCCCGATTTACTTCTCAGATTCTGTTTCTGGCCCGGGTTGCCTAGCTCTCTTCCCTCTACTACATTATATGAACACATCCTCTTGCTTTTGTCTCTTCTAGAGTCTGTTTGATCAATCGGTATTCTTCCTTATGGGCTAAAGACCCTACTCACTCCTCCAGCTCCTGCCTCTCCCTTGAGACATCACCAGATAGATAATGGTACAGTCAGTGCTCTTCCTCCCACCCAGGACTCTTGGCTACTCTGACCACACTCCTGCCCCTGTCTTAAGTAGAACAAGATAATCATCAGATAATTACCAGATAATAAAAACTCACTTCTTGTTCATGATAGGGAAGCAGCTGGGCAATAGAAACTTGATGGGGGGGTGGGAGGACCAGGAGATCCCTGGTGCCTCCATACTAGCAACAGCTGTATCTAGTCCATATGTTTTAGGAGCAAGCAGAACTGTATTTTGAATCTAGCCCCATCATTCCACCATGGTTGCAGAAGAAAAGAATTGTTTCAGGAAGCAAGAATAAGGACCAGGGATGCCTCGATGAAGTAAGGCAACTGGTGAGTGGTTGTCTATTGCAGAATGTTCTCTTTTGTATATTTTTGTCATTCTTGTTTCCTTACAAAAAGAATTTCCTCCAAGGAAGATTAGGTGGGTGGGAGGTGGAGGTGGTGTTTCTCTTGGTTAAATTGCATGGTCATATTCTTTCCAGAGTAGAGCTGAGACATGTGATTTATCTACCAGTGAAGGAAGGGTTTCTCACATCTTGGTGAAGAGGAAAGAAAGGTCCAAAGTGCTATCAGAACAAGGGAAAGGCAAGAACCAGGCTGAGCTGATACTAGAGCATCTACAGAGGCCTGAAAAAAAATTTAATGGCAGAAAGAAATGGAAAACCAATGGCTTGGAGTTGAGAATCTGGCTAGGGAGTCCCTACCAGATTAAAAAGCAACAAGCAATGAGTACCAGAGTTAACTTTAGCTCAATCTATTTCCCCAAAGAATAACTATAAAATATCACAACCTCACCCACCAACCTGCAGTACACCATCCTACAGATACACCTATCATCAGTGGGAAGAGTACACATACCCATAGAATAGTCCATACATAACCGAGACGACTCACTAGAGTGCCCAAGGCCCCCTCTCTTTTCTTTGTGTTCTTATGATGCTTTTCTTAAGGCCAATGCATCTACTTGGCAGGCCACTCTGTTGGTTTTCTGGGCCTTCTCTTTGACACAACTTCCCTTTAATCTGGAGCTATACTCTCTAGTCCTGCTCTCTGTTAGACAACACAGCTTCTACTGGCTGAACTCTACTTGTAAGGTGGCATTGCCAGTGACAAGAATGGGGTGTCAATGTGAATTTTTGGATGACTCAGTTTACATTTACTTTTGAGAAACCCCAGGACTAAGCACACCAAGCACCTTTTTATTTTGGAGGCTCCTCTATTGGCTGAAAGTTTCCTCTCTGCAATCCCAGCTCCTGAGTCTGACCTTTGTCTTTCATTTGTTACAGCTGACCATTTTCTACTGTCATAGCTGTTGAGTATTTGGAGGTTTACGCACTTGTTTGTAGTTAGTCTCTGTAGGCTTCCCAAAGGTATAAAGAGACTCTCAGGCTCAGCATCTCTTCAGAGTTAGCATTAAGCACTGTGTCTTCTCCCAGGGATATGGTTCCCAGAGCCTCAGTCTTTGGTTCTATATGGAATTTGATTTATGACTCTGTGTGATGCTCAGATTAACGAGCCTATCCCTTTTTCCTGATTAAAAAGTGGGTTTTCAGTCTACTTAGAAGGTGTGTATTTATTTCCAAGTTAACAGGGGGAAGGACAGAAATCCCTCCCCTTGTCCTCTCACTCCCTTACTCTGAAAGAGGACCAAGAAGAAAGAGGAAAAGTTTTCATTCTCCATATTCAACTGCCACCCACCCTTCAGCTAGTCCATGGCTAGATGCTCTATAAGAAGTTAAATAAGGAACTTCACCCTTCCTAAAAGGAGCAAAGAAATGCGATGACTTCTCTATACCTCTTCTACACGTGAAAGAAAATAACTGGAGAGAGCTGGAAAGATGAAATGAGACTAGTGGAAGGTTTTAAATGTCATCCTGAAGAACTTGTATTGTATTCTGTTGTATTTTCAGTTGTGTCCAACTCTTCATGACCACATTTGGTGTTTTCTGTTTGCCATTTCCTCCAGCTCATTTTAGGATGAGAAAACTGAGACAAGAGGGTTAAATGGTTTGCCCAGGGTCACACAGCTAGTAAGTGTCTGAGGTCAGATTTGCAGAGGAGGATGAGTTTTCCTGACTCTAAGCCTAGCACTCTATCCACTGGGCCACCCAGCTGCTCCTTGTATTTTCTAGTAGAGGAAATAGTCCCTAAAGATTTCAAAAAGGGAAATGACATGGCCAAAACTGTGCCTTCGGAAAATAATTTTGACTGATCTGTAGAGAATGGATTTAGAGTGGGAAAAAAGTAAGAATCAGGAAACCCAGTCTGAGGCTATTACATTTGTACAGGTGATGAAGTTCTGGGTATGTCATTAATGTATGTGGAGAGGAGGGAATGAATAGGAAAGAGACCGTGGAGGTAGATTCAATTAGATTTTAATATGAGATGTAAGGGAGAAGGAAGAGACAAAGATGAACCTGGGTCATTGGAAATATGGGGATATCTTCAATCAATCAATAAACATTTGTAAATGCCTATTATGTGCCAGGTACTCTGCTATGTCCTGGAGAGCCAAACACGAAGAATGAAACAATCTCTACTCTCTAATAGCCTTGATAGAAATTTAGAACTTTAGAGGAGGCGCACGTTTGAATGCAAAAGAGGATGAGTTTGGTGTTGGACGTTTTGAGTTTGAGATGCTAATAGGACTTCCAAATGGAAAGTTCTAGTAGGCATTTGGAGATGTGAGGATCTGGAAAAAGATGAAAAATGCACGTACATTTGGAAACCACATGCATAGTGAATGATAAGTGGATCCTTGGGAATTCATGTTGGAGATAGGATTCCTTTTTGGAATGGACTTTAGATCAGGGATTGGCAAACTACATTCCACAGACCCAGATGAACCCCATGATTTTGTACAGTCTGCAAGTCAAAAATGTTTTTTTAAACTCTTACCTTCCATCTTGGAATCAATACTATGTATTGGTTCCAAGGCAGAAGAGTGGTAAGGGCTAGGCAATGGGGGTTGAATGACTTGCCCAGTGTCACACAGCTGGGAAGTGTCTGAGGCCAGATTTGAACCTAGGACCTCATGTCTCTAGGCTTGGCTCTCAATCCACTGAGCTACCCAGCTGACCCCTAAAAATATCTTAAAAATTATTTTCAAATAAAATTACATTGGGACCCCTAGTTGGCTCAGTGGATAGAGAGCCAGGCTTGGAGATGGGAAGTGCTATTTCAAATCTGACCTCTGCTGACCCCTGGCTATATGATCTCTGAGGTGTCTTCCAAAAAGTCTGAGATTCTTGGCTGCTATGATTATTCTGTGATGCTCCTGAGGGCAGAACCAGGACCAATGAGCAACTGAGGGATTTTGATTAAATATGAGAAAGAAGCTTTTAATCATTAGAGCTCATTGAGATATATTAAACCACGGAATAATGAGGTCTGGAGGTTTTCAAAGGCAGGATGGATGACTTCTTATTAGAGCTGAGGACAGGAGGGGTAGGTTCTTGGACAGCATAAGTTCATTGACCTCCAAGGTGCCTTCCAAAACTGAGACTCTGTGAGTCTATTATAGCCCTCTAGTGGGGGAAAAGAATACTAAGCGCACTATCCTTCAACAACTCCCAGTATTCTTTGTTTTGATCTGCTCTACAAATTAAGTAATCTTGCGATCCTTTATTCAGTCTCTCAAATAGGTTTTCTTGCCAGGAAGAATAAAATACCCTGAACAGCTTATTCTCCCGTTGTTCAGTTGTTTCAATGGCATCCGACTCTTTGTGACCTCCATTTGGGGTTTTCTTGGCAAATATACCAGAATGGTTTGCCATTTTTTCTCCAGATCATTTGACAGATGAGGAAACTGAGGCAAAGAGGGTTAAGTGATTTGCTCAGGGTCACACAGCTAGGAAGTGTTTGAGGTCAGATTTGAACTAAAAAAGTTAAGTCTTCCAGACTCCAGTCTGGCACTCTATCCACTATACTGCACTAACCACTGTCCACTATACTATACTATTGACTAGCTGCCTGTATCCAATTCTTAGCAGGTCTTTAATAGCTCAAGTAACATAGCATAGTAGATAGAACACTGGCCTTGAAATCAGGGAAATGCAAGTTCATATTCCACTTTGGATTTTTATCAACCAAGTAACCCCAAACAAGTCAGGCACTCGTCGCTGAATCTCAGTTTCTCCAACATCCATAAGTGTCTGTTTTTTCAGAATCATTTATAAGACACGTTTCTTAGGATAGGTATTACTGTCCTAATTTTTCAGATGAGCAAGCGGAGTCTGAGAGAGGTGAACTGATTTGCCCATAGTCACGTGACTAATTAGATCTGGAATTAGGACTAGAACTCAGGTCTTACAATTCCTAGCTCCCTGCTCCTGCCTCTTTACTGAGCTGCTGCCTTCTGTTGTGAATAACAAATTGGCATTCCAATTAAATAGCCAAAATGACTCATGTGAATCGGTTTATCAGGAACTTATTCCCCTAAGGGAGCAGGGAAAAGAACTAGCTTCTAATCTGCCAAAGATGAAGACTAGATCCTGCAGCAGAGGCTGGGGTTAGAGTGACTGGGAAAGATCCAGCTGGGAAGCCCTACCTTTTTCCCCAACAAATAATTGAGTTAAATTGGGTCCATTTGGAGCAGCGTAGCAACAATTTCCACTTTTCCTGGAAAAATTGAAATGTCTGACCACAGTAGAGACTTCTTAGAACTCACTAGGTGATCATCTCAAATCCCTGGATTAACAAGCAGGATAATAGTAGGTTACTTCTTGGTGGGGTTTTTTTCTTTTGGGAGTGCTCATTTTTATATGATTTTAATAATAATTTTTACATTTTTCAATAAGAATTAGTTTGGGTTTTAAAAATAATTTTAAAATCTTTAAATAATAATTTTAATATTTTTATACTTTTAACAATTCGTTTTGAATTTTTTAATTTTAAGTGTAAAATAATTAGTTTTATTTTTAAGTAATTTAAAGTATTTCAATGATAATTTAAATATATTTTTTATATTTTTCAATAATAATTAGTTTGGGTTTTTAAAAAATAATTTTTTACAAAGGACTCTAAGACAAAGATCTAAAATCCATTTAAAGATGCTTTGTATTTCATTTTAATTTTTTTCTTAATT
This sequence comes from Monodelphis domestica, assembly GCF_027887165.1. NCBI lineage: Eukaryota > Metazoa > Chordata > Mammalia > Didelphimorphia > Didelphidae > Monodelphis > Monodelphis domestica. The sequence continues at coordinate 58,034,656 of NC_077234.1, forward strand.
ACATATAAACAAAAATTTTTAACATTAATTTTTAAAAAAATTTGAGTCCTAAATTCTCTTCATCCTTCACTCCCCTGCCCCTTCATTGAGAATCTAGATTTTATTCATGTGTAGTCTCATAAAACATTTCCATATTAGCCATGTTGCAAAAGAAAATGAAGAAAGAAATGCAAAAGAAAAAAGAGAAAACCAAACGCCCCCCAAAGAATAAATATACATATGTTTCAAGCTGAATTAAGACTGCATCAGTTCTTTCTTTAGAGGTAGAGAACTTTTTTTTTATCATAAGACCTTTGGGATTGTCTTAGATCATTGTATGCTGAGAACAGCTAAGTCATTTACAGTTGAGCATCATAGAATATTGGTGTTACTGTGTATACTGTTCTGCTTCTGCTCAGTTCACTTTGTATCAGTTCATACAAGTCTTCCAGGTTTTTCTGAAACCATCCTACTCATTTCTTATAGCACAATAGCATTCCATCCCAATCATACACCATGACTTGTTCAGCCATTCTCTAATTGATGAGCATCCCCTCAATTTCTGATTCTTTGCCACCATAGAAAGAGCTACTATGAATATTTTCATACAATGCAGCACAGTAAATGTCCAGTAAAAAAAAGTGCTTCTTTTCTTTACTCTCTTTGGAATACCTGACTAGTTGTGGTATTTCTAGATCAAAGAATATGCACAGTTTTATAGCTCTTTGGTCATAGTTCCAAATTGCCCTCCAGAATTGTTGGATCAGTTCACAACTCCATTCCCTTTTTTTCCACATCTCCTCCACCATTTGTCACTTTCCTTTGCTGTCATATTAGTCAATTGGATAGGTGTGAGGTTGTATCTCTGAGCTGTTTTAATTTGCATTTCTCTAATTAATAGTTATATAGGGCATTTTTTTCAAGGGTCATTTTTAAGATCTTTTGTTGTCTATGATGTGTGTCTTGTGTATAGATGGGAGTGAATTGAATCCATCAATCACCTTACTCATCATAATTATGAAGATAATCTTTACCCTGACACTTAAAAAAAAAAACCCTCACCTTCCATCTTAGAATCAATACTGGGTATTGGTTCTAAGGCAAAAGAGTGGTAAGGGCTAGGCAATGGGGGGTTAAGTGACTTGCCCAGGGTCACACAGCTAGGAAGTATCTGAGGCTTGATTTGAACCCAGGACCTCCCATCTCGGGGCCTGACTTTCAATCCACTGAGCCACCCAGCTACCCCCCTACCCTGATACTTTTACCAGGCAGTAATCCTTTTTAGCAAATCAAATAATCAAAAACATGAAACTAGATGTGAAAAGTCCTTAATTGATTTGGAAAGAGTAAAGTGATTCATGCCATCAGATTAAATGAAATGTGTTATATATTAGGATTGATTGAAGAGACTCAGTCATACCTTGTGACTCCAAGAAAAAAGAACAAGCCTATTTGGAATTTGGAATTTCTGTGGCAAGCTACTCCAGGAGAGGAAAGAGTTTAGCCCAAGTCCCTACTAGAGAATCCCTTGAGGGAGAAGAAAGAGAGAACTTCTGCTCCAATCCCCCATCATACATATCCTCTTTTAACCAGAGGATGACCTTGTAAATTTTAAAAGACAGGAAGATATTAGACTTCCTGTGAGCATCCTGGAAGTATCCTTGAAACAGCAGTGTCTGTATTGGGAGCAGAGTACAAATTAGACACATTGAGGAAAGGCAACTTTACGACTCTATAAGGAGCCAGTCAGAAAGCTACAACATATCTAAGAAGAACTACTTCACAAGAATCACACAAAGAGAGAAAAAAGACTTCCAGAAATCAAGAGCTGTGCATTTATTCCTTTGCCACATAAACTTTCTATAAACTTAAGTCCACTGTTTGCTGGGCTGTGTATATACACAAGGGATAATGTGTTCCAGACTTTTGATGGGATTTTTTATATCAACTATCCTTACTAAACCACCTGAGTCAATATTGGTTTCTAAAAGCAAATTAAGCCTATCTGGCTAATTGACATCAACTGACATCAGCTTGAAGGGAGCACGCTGGTGAGGGCTTGTGAGCAATAGCGTTAGAAAGACGCTGCCAGCCCTTCAAGATTACCCCCCTAGAACCCTGAAAAGAGTCGCCAGCCTTCCCCAAATGCATTGCTCAGAATTGAACGCAACATTCCTGATTCAGGCTAACTTCACGATTTGTAATGGTAACAAAGATTCCTGACTGGGCAGAAATTTGATTGAATTGATTGAATTTTAAGTTCCTTAAAGTTAGAAGAGGACACCCAGGTCCCTGGAGGCTTTAAAACTAATTGTAGTCAACCATTCTGGAGAGTAATCTGGAACCACACCCAAAGGATCATAAAACTATGCATTCCCTTTGGCCCAACAATACCACTATTGGATCTATATCCCAAAGACATCAGAGCCAAATAGAGATGAGTATTAATAATAATAAATAGCTTTAAGAGTTTCAAAGTGCTTTACAAATATCTCACTTTGTCATGACAATAACCCAGAGAGGTAGATGCTCATTTTAACTCCATTTTATAGATGAGGAAACTAAGGCTGAGAAAGATTAAAAAGACTTGCCCAGGGTCATACAATTAGTAAGTGTCCAGATTTGAAGTCAGGTCTTCCAGACTTCAGATCCAGGACTCTATCCATTGCACCACCTGGCCATAGCACAGCTTCAAAATTTAGTTTAGAATTTCTGTTTTCCAGTGGAATTACGAGTCAATTATGGGAGGGGGTGGAGGGAGGGGAGAGAAAGAATATGATTCTTGTAACGAAGGAATAATTCTGGCCTTAGATATTTCCTACCTGTGTGACCCTGGATAAGTCATGTAACCCCTATTGCCTAGCCCTTACTACAGCAGTGATTCTCAGATGGAAGATAGGGATGTTTTTTTAATTAAAAAGAGAGTAAATGGCCTAATGGAAATATGTATTGCATGAAAGCACTGGTATTTAACCTATAACAGACCATTTACCACCTTGAAGAGGAGAGGGAAGAGGGGAGAGAATCTGAAATACAAAACATCAGAAACAATTGTCAAACAATTATTTCTACATGTAATTGAAAAAAGTATATATGTATATGTGTATACATATGTATATATATATGTATATATATATATATATATATATATATATATATGAATAAATAGCGCCTTCCATTCAGGAATGCAATAAAATCTCAGCTCAATTAAGGAGAGAATATTCTCATTTAGGACAGGCTACTTTTAGATGTCTCAAGGGGTACAAGTCCTAGGAGTCAAGAGACATATTGAAGGTCTGGCTTTATCCATGTATCTCTGACTCCATAAAGGCCTGCTGTCCATTATTATAAATTTAGACCTTCTCTCATTTTATTTCTTAAATTTCCTTCTCTTGCAGTCTCTTTGAAGTCTCTCCCTGGGTATAGAGCATCATGGGCTCAGAGGTATTTCTACCAATCAGGAGTCACATTTTCCTGCATGTGCACAGCATGTTGTGTCATCAGTATGCTCTTTAGGTTCCAGAGAGGAGAACCAGGAATACTGGGTAGAAGTTACAAAATGGTAAATGTAGGCTTGATGTCAGAAAAACAACAACAACATTTAACAACTTCCTAAATTAGAGCTGTCTAAGAGTAGAATGGATTCTCTGGGAAAGTAGCAGGTTACGCTTCCAAGGCGGTATTCAGGCAAAGGTTAGATGACCATTTGTTGAGAGAGTTATAGTAGGGAATTCATTTGGTATATGGATGGGACTAGAAGGCCACTAAAGTTCATTCCAGATCCTAAATTCTGTGACTCTATGGTTCTGAGCAGGAGGACTATTATGGGACCAAAAATTCTGAGGACGGTAGTGAACATTAAAGTGGAAAATCATGGGATCTCTGCTCTGTATAGAGGCAAGTCCATCTGCCAGGGCTGGAGAGATGAATTGGATGGGTCAAAGTATTAAAAGTCACAATAAGAGCAAAGTCATTTTAGTGTTCACAAGAGTGGGAAAGGTGGGTGGTATTAGATGAGGAGGTAATAGGGGAAAGAATTTTAAAAGTTACTATCTTGAATGAACTTGATAATTCTAGCTCCCAATCTCCCTGACTTGTCTTCCTCTTCCCATTCAGTCTCGTGGAAGCCATCTTGCCCTCCTTATTCCTCATGCAAAACAAACTGTATATCCCTACATGAACTGCAGCATTCCCAAGAATGTTCTACTTAGGGAAATAGTATGGTCTATGTATAGTATTTATTTATAGTAAATAATAATAGAATATAGTAAATATATACTATACAAAATATATGCTCATATTTGCATAATATATAAACATGATATAACATGATAAAATGTAAAATATATATTATATAAAAATATAGCAAGTAATATTAGAAATGGGAAAATGTAGTTATTTAATGGCCTAATCCAACAAGTATTTATTAAGCACTAACTGCACACATGATATCAGACTATGTGCTAGAAATTCAGAGACAAAAGGAAAGAAATGTAAGAACTAAAGAAGCAGGGCAGCTGGGTAGCTCAGTGGATTGAGAGCCAAGCCTAGAGATGGGAGGTCCTAGGTTCAAATCTGGCCTCAGACACTTCCCAGCTGTGTGACCCTGGGCAAGTCACTTGACCCCCCATTGCCTACCCTTACCACTCTTCTGCCTTGTAGCCAATATACAGTATTGACACCAAGATGGAAGGTAAGGGTTTAAAAAAAAACAAAAAGAAATAAAGAAACTTTGGGGCCATAATTCTGAGCTGAAAATGGACTTTATTCATGGGTAAATAGAGTTCAGTGGCCCCATCACACCCAGTCTGTGATGAAAAGCCCTCTTGTGGATGTTCACAGTTTGTTTTTCTAGGATTTTGACAGTTGAAACAAAATATTGATTAACAAATAGTCAAAGTATATTAGCTATATATAGCCCAATAGTCAAAGTATTTTAGCTATAGTTAATAAATTCTAATACTGGGTCCAAGTACTTTATTGATCTTGTCACTAATATCCTCAGATGATATTTTAGGAAAAGACATCCAGACCTTATTACAGACAATAACTCCCAAGAAGAAACTTAAAGATATACAAAGTTGTCTTTTTGAGTCATAAAATATGAAGACCCTACTATGTGCATACATTCCTAAAAAAGCAAATACTAGTAATAATTTTCTAATTTTACAACTATCTGATTTCTTCCATTATCTTTATTAGGAGTCAGGAGATAGTATAGGTATATACTTAACATCTGAAGGTTTATAATAGAACTCTTAAACTAACTCTCTCCTTATCTATCACAGTTAATTAACAACTAGGACTAACCTTTCTAACACCCTAGTTATATTTACTACTTAAAGGATTATAGAAGATGAATTCATTTTATACTAAATAACATAAAAGAAATTAGACGAAATAAATTCAAATTCAAAACCAGCCCCTACCATCAACACTCTAACCTTCTATTGAGGATACAACACATAAATAGATTTACAGAGACAAATAGCACTTAACATAAGGGGAATTGCAGAAGGCTTCCCATAGGAAGTGGCCCATATGCTGAGCCTTGAAAGAAACAAGGGCTTCTAAGAGGTGGAAGAAAGTACTCTAAGGTGGGAGAGAGGGGAATAATAGAGTCAATGGAAAGTCAAGGGAAGGAGATAGAATTCCAAGTTTGTAGAGTATCAAGTATGACCAGTTTTACCAGGACATACAATGTGAAAGGGATTATTGTGAGAGGAAAAAAAACTGGAAAGGTAGTCCAGAATCATTTTGTGAAGGGCTTTAAATGCCATGGTACAGAACTTATATTTTATCCCAGAGGTAAATAATGAGCTGTTGAAGGCTCGGGAGGAGGAAGGTAACCTAGTCATATTGGTGCTTTAGCAAGACTATTTTGGCAACTGGGTAGAGAATGGATTAGAGAAAGGAAGAAGGAAATGAGAGCCTGGAGCTCAGTAGAGAGGATGGTATAATAGTTCCAGAAAGAGGCAAAGAGGAGCTGAAAACATGTGGTATTGTATGAATAAAAAGAAGAGAATGGACGATGGAGATGGATGAGAGATAGAATAAGCAAAACTTGGTAATGGGTTAGATATAGGAGAGTGATAGAAAGAGGGTCATCAAAGATGAATCCCAGGTTCAGTCCTTTTTTATGATGATCTTCTCTTTATAGTGGAAGGTCAACGCAGAGATACAAGTAAGATTGCTATTCTGATTTGTGATAAGCAAGGCAAATCCCCTCCTACCTAGGAATCCGTTCTGTGACAATTTTCTTTTGGCCTTCTTTTCTAAGACAAGTTCATAGAGCTTACACTTCCTAATGGTACTGTCGATGATGTTTATGGTGATTTTCAGAAAGGTAAATAACTTTATATATGGGAAACTAATTTACTTTAATCAATGTATTGCTTTGTTTATTTTTTAAACAATTCTACTTGGTTCTCCAAATCAGGATGTGGTATAAATTAATTTCCTTATATGTGGTTCTTCAGTATATACCAAGGCAGAAAATTACAGTCCAGCCCTTTTTCTTGAAGATATCATCTCCCCACTTGCCTATTCAGTCAAGAATGCTGATTCCCAGCCAGTTAGGAGGTGCCAAGAATAGCTAGTCCATAATGGATGAATGAAGGGAAACATAGAAACAACCAGCACACATATCTCCTACCTTCCTTCCCATGGACCAGTATCTGGGAAATAAACACAGAGACAAACTCATATTCAAGACAGACTCCTGGAGATGCCAGATATGTAGCCATTTGGATAACAACTCCTGAGGCTTACCTGGATCAGAGCATCGCCCTTCAAACAACTGGATAATAACTTGTATCTCTAGAGCATTTAACCTTCACAACAGCCTTGCAAGGTAAGATGTGTTATTGTTTCTATTTCATAGATGAAGAAATCAAGACTTAGATACAGAGCAATAATAGGGTAAGGCAAGGGAGGGATACATAATCCGAAAATAACTAAAATGGTATTTACAATCCAAAGTATCTCATTAGTTTCATAGAATGTAATTTCTTGCCTCAGTTGCAAAATTAGCTACTTATGCTATTTAAATGATTTGCCCAGGGTCTTACAACTAGCAATTGGCAAAAGCAGGATTTGAACCTAGGAATCCTGATTTTAATTTCATCTACATTCCCCACTATATATTCAGTCTCTTTGATGACTCTTTAAAAAATCTCCATAGTGATGTCTAGTCTATTAGCTACCAAGAACAGCTGTACCCAACATAACCAGCTCTTCTTTATCTTCATTAAAACTTTCCCACTATATTCTGTCACAATCCTTTCTTAAGACAGTGCAAGCTCAGCTATAGTAGGAGGGCTTGGGTTTCTCCCTTGATATAAGAACCCAGATCACTGCCCCAGCTGGGCCACAACCCCTGGCAGGGAATTGACCCAGAGAAGCCATCTCTCTGCAAATAGGGTGATTTCCATCACATGCTCCACAATGCAGATACTGGTTAATAAAAATTGACTATTAAAAGTCTCCATTTCAGGAAAGAGGTCTCTGTGGGCAAAGGGCCACCACCACAGATAAATTAGAAGAGAAAAAAGCAAGAATTGGAGGCAGTAAAATCAATTTTAAGGCAGGAGAAAGATTTGGGCTAAACAATTGGGGTTAAGTGACTTGACCAGGGTCACACAGCTAGGAAGTGTCTGAGGCCAGATTTGAACCCAGGAATGTCCTGACTCTAGCAGTGGCTATTTCACTGCCCCTCTCTATAAAGCATCTTAACTCTTAATAAATTACTTAGCAGAATTACTCAACTCACTCAGAGAAAATGCTGGTCTCTAGATGATGATAGGCACATTTATGACTTGGACAGACTATAGATATTTTTAAATTTCATTATAAAAAATACATTTTGGCAATGACATGTTCTGATGGTATATAATGGTTATATGGTGTGCTGCCTCTAAGTGTCCCTTTGAATCAAATAGTCATATATGTCCAGGAGCATCTAAATCACTTGAAATGCTCCCAGAGCTAAGTGTTCCAAATGACTGAAATTTTTAGAGAAAAACTAACATTAAACACCCTGATATTTAATTGCAACCTTCTCAAACGTATTCTCTAGTTCCCTGCCTTAGGAAACAGAGTACTTTAAAATAATTTAATATTCCCTAGATGACTTAATATCACTGTTGTAAACATCAATTATTATAGTTTGTCATAGGTAGAAGAAAGCAGTTCATATAGGTATGTAAACTTTCCTCACAGAAACCCATTTTTTTACAGATGATAAGACTGAGGCCTAAGAGGCCATGGGACTTGTCCACAAATGTGCAGCTAGTAAGCTTTGTGTTCCACACTTGAAATAAGGTCTTACTCACTCTAAGGAGTACCTTTTAATCGCTATCCTAGGCTTGCTCCCAGATTCAATGCAGAACTTGCAAATTGAGATTATTTGGACCTTACAACTAATGGATACCAATCATGGAAATTACTCTGGAAATTATATTCTGAGAAAAATCCCTTAGATGATTTTGCTCTTTTGTATCTTTCTAAAAAAGGGGGAGTGAAGGCAATGATGTTGTAGGAGCTCCAGAATGTGGTAAAATGGCTGTCTTTCTGCTAAATTAATTCCTAGATCAAAGACCAAAGCAGCTTTCTCTCATGTGATTTTCTTCATCTCCAGAAAATTTTTCTTCAATGTTCTTTAGCACCATTTAAAACATTTATTTTTTTGTTCCATTCACAGTGGATCATAACAATCTCCATGTTAACTTCAATCCTCCTTTCTATTTCACTTGTATTTTTTGAATATGTAAAAGAAGGAATGATGTGGCAAAAAAAAAAGAAAGAAATCACTGAACTGGGTTCAGTAGAGATCTGTGAGCAGATCTTAAATCTGACACTTTCTAGCTGTGTGACCATAAGTAATCATTTAACCCTCCCAAGCTCATGGACCAATCACTTAACTCTTCTCACACATGTTTACTCTTCTGTAGAATGGGCTTAAAAATAGCTATTTTTATAACATCCTTTTTCATAAGATTGTTGTGTGAATGAAATGAGATAGTATGTGCATGTATCAATGTTAAAGTTCTCTAAGTGTCAGCTATTAGCCATTAAAATTTTAAGAATTACTGTTTTTCATCTTGGAACGATCAAATGTAATTGACTTTGCAACTAGGACAATCCTGATGGACTTAAGAGAAAGAACGCTATCCACATCAAGAGAAAGAACTGTGGGAGTAGAAACACAGAAGAAACATATGATCTATCGCTTGTTTGTATGGGTGTATAATTTGGGGTTTGGGTTATAAAAGATTACTCTATTGCAAAAATGAATAATATGGAAATAGGTGATAACACATGTATAATGCAATGAAATTGCTTGTCGACTTGGGGAGGAGGAGAGGGAGAGAACATGGATCATGTAACCAGGGGAAAATATCTGAAAATAACTTTAGAAAAAATAAAAAGGAAAGAGGAGCACAGATTTCTGTTAAATTCACATAATAGGATAATACAATTTTAGAACATAAAAAAAAAAGAATTACTGTTTGTATTCCCCGGAGAAGCCAGGCTCCAAAATCTAAATATTTTTCTTTACCCATCACCATTAGAAAACATTTCTGATGACATGTCAGGATGCAATATTCTCAAAGTTCTTGCTCATGTATCTTTAAGGCAGGGGTCCTTAACCTGAGGTCCATGAACTTGTTTTTTATTATTTTTATTATTTTATTTCAACAAAACGTGCTTTCTTTGTCATGCTATGTACTTTGCTTTCTAAATTTTAAAAACATTTTTCTGAGAAGCAGTTCTATAAACTTCACCCAACTGACAAAGATGTCTGTAATAGACAAAGAGTTTAAAATCCCTGACAACATTATAACGTGGTGGAAAGTTCTATACTGTATTTATATGAATGCTCTACTTTTTAATGAAATCTTTTCTGTAGAGACATTTTCATGTAAAACAGTTGGGCACAAAGAACAGAATTAGCCTCCGAGTCAGCAAGACCTGATCCCATGTTTTGGTTATGGGACCCAGAAGAGATTGTTTGCTCTTTCTATGTTCTGGGCAATTCTCTAAGACTATAAGTTGAAAGGAAATATACAACTTCTTCCTTGGAGTTTTTTTACTGGGGGAATTCAATAAAGTCATAGATCCAGAACTGTGTCCCCTAGCCCCTTAAAAGGGGCTTTTTTTCTATTCTGAGATGGGATTTGAACTCAGTTCTATAAGATAACACTATATAATGGCACTGTGCTAGAAGCTGGAGTATCAGACAAATATGTTTCAGGTCCTACTCTGAAGGAAAAATGCACTCTAATAAAGGAAAAAAATACATGCACAAATAAGCTCGATATAGGAAAGAATGTGATAAATATAAAGCTGGGGAAATGGGAGGGTACAGGCAAAAGGATATAAGAAATTGGAAAATAAAGACATCCTTTCCAACTAGGTTGGGGGATGATACTGGAATATTTCCTGGAAAAGATGGTGCCAATATGAGACCTAGAAGAATGGAGGGATTTCAGTAGTGATGGGCATCAGGGGCAGGCTATTCCAAGCATGGAAGATGGTGTAAGCAGTTATGGAGATGGGAAAATCTGGGATGGGATGAGAGAAGATAAGATCAGGGAATGGAGATATATCCCACTTGGTTGGAAATAGACTGTTGAAGTTGTTGGTAATGGTCCTTCATTTTCTAAGAAGACCAATGATATCAAGAATGATGTCTTGGGGGGCAGCTCAGTAGCTCTGTGGATTGAGAGCCAGGCCTAGAGATGGGAGGTCCTAGGTTCAAATCTGGCTTCAGCCACTTCCTAGCTGTGTGACCCTGGGCAAGTCACTTGACCCCCATTGCCTAGCCCTTACCACTCTTCTGCCTTGGAGCCAATACACAGTACTGATTCCAAGACAGAAGGTTAAGGTTTAAAAAAAAAAGAATTTACATATCATCTATGAGGCAATAGTTGATAGTATGAGACTTGGGGGTGAGTTCAAGTGTTGCTAGCTGTGTTGCCCTGATCAAGTCATTTCATCTCTATATACATTGGGCAGCTCAGATTTCTCTACTAGTTGGAGAGAATTCAAGTCATATAGCTCAAATACTGAAAGAACTGACAGAAGTGAGTGGTAAACATAATGCTGAGACACTTGTCAGTAACTTATACAAGATCATGAAGAATGGAAGAGGTTCGAATGGGGAAAAAAACAAAAACAATCCCCCTGACTTTTAAAACATGGGAGAGAATGGAATTTGAAAAGTAAAGGTCAGAAAACTTGGTTTCAATTACTAGAAAATCTGAAATGTTAGGAAAGAAAGGCTAACTAAGCATCTTGAAATGAAAATGGTTACAAAGAACTAACACACCTTCATCAAGAACAATCCCTGCCAGACTAACCTTATGTCCTTTTATAACAAGGATTATCATTGGCCAGAGGCACATTGGAATATCATTTACTTTTAGCAAAATATTTTATCTCATCTTGTACTTCTGAAGAAGATGGAGAAATGTAGGCTAGATGATGATTCAAATGAGCTAGTTTCACAAAAGACTGGTGAGAGCCTGCAGGGTTTTCCCACATAAGGACAGAATGTTGTTTTTATTATGCAAAAATCTCAGCATGCTTCATTGACTGTTGTCTACTTGGGCAGAATTTGGCAAGCATGGGCAAAATAGTCTTCTCTTGATGAATTATACAATAACTATTCATAAAGGTGATTTTCAGAAGAACCACAATTTTTTTTTTCTGGGGCCATATGGTTGGTTTACTATTTAGAGATGTTTAAATAAAATATCTTTTACATGTGTCAGACTCTATTTTCCTTGAAATGCTATCACCAGGATTCAAATTCAGAAGACTGAAATAAAATCAGTCATTTCAAAATTTCAGAGAAAAACTTAAACTGGGCACAAGCACAAGAAGAGTTCTTGAAAGAGCCTTAAAAAGTCTTTAAAAACTAAATGAGGGGGCAGCTAGATAACTCAGTATATTGAGAGCCAGGCATAGATATGGGAGGTCCTAGGTTCAAATGTGGCCTCAGATCTCTTAGTTATGTGACTGGACAAGTCACTTAATCCTAATTACCTAGCCCTTACTACTCTTCTGCCTTGGAACCAATAACATAGTATTGATTCTAAGATGGCAGGTAAATATTTTTTAAAAATGAGAGGGGCAGCTGGGTGGCTCAGTGGATTGAGAGCCAGGCCCAGAGACGGGATGTCCTGGGTCCAGATCTGGCCTCAAATACTTCTTAGCTATGTGACCCTGGGCAAGACACTTAAACCCCATTGCCTAGCCCTTACCACTCTTCTGTCCTAGAACCAATTCCCAATATTGATCTTAAGATGGAAGGTAAGGATTTTAAAAAAGAGAGAGAGAAATTGAGGAAAAATTAGGAAAAAAAATCTAAAACCAAGAAAAATTGGGAAAGATATCCAAAAATTAAATGATGAAAATCACTCTTTAAAAATAATAATTGAACAAGGGGAGTTGATAACTCCTTAATACAAGAAGATTAAAATTAAAATTAAAAACAAAAAAAATGAAAGAGAATATTAAACTTATTTCAAAAACAACTGACTGGAAAAACAGATCAAAGAGAGACAACATAAGAATTCCTGGACTACCTGGAAGTTATAAAGAAAAAATAAAACTCTGAACTTTAAGAAATTATTAAAGAGGAACAGCTAGGTTGCTCAGTGGATAGAGAGCCAGTCCTAGAGATGAGAAATCCTGGATTCAATTCTGACCTCAGTCACTTCCTAACAACGTCACACTGAGCAAATCAGTTAACCATAATTGCTTAGCACTTGGGCAAGTCATTTAACTCCATTTCCCTAGTCTTTACCATTCTTCTGCCTTGGAACTGATACTTGGTACTGATTCTAAGACAGAAGTTAAAGGTTTAGAAAAAATTATTAAAGAATATCCCTAATGAACTTGTGAGATAAAGACAAGAAAGCTCAAAGAGTCTTCAAAGAATATACAACTTCATCAATGTTGCTTCTTTCCATTGGTTCTCAAACTTCTTGATCTTGGAACCCATTATACTTTTAAAAATTATTGAGGACCCTCATCCTAAAATCTTTTGTTTATTTTGATAATATTGATAAATATTTACCTTTTTGAACTTAAAACAGTATAGTATTCTGTTCATACAGCTAGAAATGTCTGTGTCCAGATTTGAACAAGGTCCTCCCAATTGGAGGCCTGGTGCTCTATCCACTGTGCTAACTAGCTACTCCAACCTCAGTTTCTTCACGTGTCAAATAAAAGGCTTGGACTAGAAGATTTTAAAGTCTTTCTAGGATTGATATTCAGTAAGTCTGATAGGGCACTGGTCCGGAATTTAAATCACGACTCAGTCATTTGCTAGCTGCATGACTATGGGCAAGTCATCTCACCTTGCCCCCTCAATTTCCTCATCTGTAAAATGGACAGAATAACAGAATAACAGCACCTGCTCCAAAGGTTGCCACGAGGATCAAATGAGATAGTTGTAAAGTCCTTTATAGACCTCAAAGTATCATAAGAGTGCTGGCTATTCTTGTTACATCCGGTCTAAGCATTGGCATAGCCATGAGGCAGAGGAGCTTCTGGTGGCCTTGACAGAACTGTGCCTTACAACAAAAACCAAAGCCAAAATATGACTTGAAAATAAAACAAGCGAGAAAAGGGTCTGATTCAGTTCTGTTTAAGGGTAACCATTAAATAGATCATGAGAAAGGTTAATAGTCTTTCTCATTTCTGGGCAACATGCATGCTAATCCATTTTCATATCCACCTTGGCCGAGGAAACTGAACAGTAAACAAAGGAAGTTCTCTTGAGCCAGATGCAAAGGACAACTGATCCGCCATATTCCATGCCATTTGCAAGGGTGTGTTTCATTGATTTCATCCCAATGACAAATGATCTGCTATTCCATGTAAGAGACCAAACCTGTTTTTATCTTGTTTGTTTTTTAAGTTACATAAAATATAGAAGTATATCTTTGTTCTGTAGTGTAGTTTGTTTTACTGCTCTTATTTATGTCATCCCTAACAAAGATGTTCTTTGTCTTTACAAGTTGTTTAAAATCAAAGAATAACCAGAGAGTTTGATATTTCAAAGGACACCCGTGACTTGCGTGGTACAGTGGAGAAAAACAACAACATTGGATTTGAAGACAGAAGAGTAAGCATTCAAATCCCAGCTCTATTACTAACTACCTGTAAGACCTTTGGCAAGTTACTCTGGTCTTCATCTGAAAAATGAAAGAACTGGACTAGATCAGTTCTTAACTTGGGAACCATTAACTTGTTTCTTAATGCTCTGGTAACATAAATGATTTCCTTTGTAATCCTACATATTTGTTTTTATGTAAGGATTTATTTCATGTGTTCGTCTTCCTTGTTTCTATTCTTCAGTTCATGATTTTATGTATTTAAAACTTAATTCTGAGAAGAGCTTCATAAAGCTTCACCAGATTGCCCAAGGGGCCCTGGACAACAAAAGTTGAAAAAATCACTGGCCCTTCCAACTCTAAACTTATGGTGCTCTTTCTCCTTAGGGGTCTTATCTTCCTTTTATGTCCTGCACTAATCTGTAAAAGCATAATATCTCTTAATGAGATATAGAATGAGAACTACAATAATCTTATAAACTTCATCTCCAAAGATCTTCATGATTCAAGGTCAGTCCAAATAATAAAAGGTGAAGTAGGTGAAACATACCGTTTTGGCAAGTATCCTATGTCCTGGAGTAGTGAAATAAAACACTAAGCTACCATGTAGGAGACCTGGATTCCAGTCCAGGTTCTGTGACTAATCAGCTTTGTGACCTTGCTCAAAAAATTTTGATCTTGCTAGGCCTCAGTTTCTTTCTTTTTTCCCTTAAACTTTTACATTCTGTCTTGATATCAGTTCTAAAGTAAAAGCAACGAGGACTAGGCAGTGGAGGTAAGTGGCTTGCCCAGGGTCATACAGCTAGAAAGTATCCACAGCCAGATTTGAACCTAGGTCCCTCTGATTGAAGGCATGTACTCTGCCTCAGTTTCTTTGTATGTCAAATGAAAAGCTTGGATTAAAAGATTTCAAAGAGTCTTTCTAGGGCTGATATTCAATATTTCTGTAACTAGTAACCAACAAACCCAAGCTCTGATCTGGGACAGATCTTGGAAGAAGTACCCTGTAAAAATATCACTTTTCATTTGACTTGTTATGTTGCCCAGAACTTATTCTGGGAAAAATATCTCTGAATACACATCATCTAGATCTTCACAGACGTGGGTAGAAGAATCTCAAATACCTAAATAAGAACTTGAGGTAACAAGTGCATTTTACTAGGTACAGGACAGCCTTTATGTTACCCCTCTGTAAGAGAGAAGTTACAAAAGGAGAGAATAAATCATATCCAGCAATGCAAAGGAACAGCACAAGCTGGGGAAGGGCAAAGAAGACTCAAGATTCCAGGAAGGAACAGAGGAGCTGAGAGAATTCAAAACTGCCAGGCTACTTCTGGTCGACTCTCTCCTGGAATAGATAGTCTGAGAGGAGGACTTCCGAGGTAGAAGATCCCTCTGGACATTTATTACCTTCCAGTGAACCCCTAAATTTCTCTGGTTCAAGCTGAAGACAAAAGTAGACTGGGACATTATAGGAAGCCATCTATTGAGAAGATCTTTCTTTCCCCAAATTGTCCTGAACTTCAATTTATAGCCAGATTAGCTTAGAAGGAAGGAGAAACCAGCAACTGACCAAAAGGAGGGTCAGGCTGATAGCCTGAACCCCTCAGGATTTGGGGGAGGGGCAGGGGGAAGCTCAGTTGCAAATCTATGGGGTTTCCTTTTTCCAATTTTCCTCATGGAGCACCCTCACTCTGCCTTGTGTGTCCTCAAAAATAAAGTGTTGCTGTTTAGATCAGGTATGCCTGCTTTCTGACACCAAAGGTATGGGGAGAACCATACCTTTCCCCAAAGAGGAGAACTAGCTCAAGACCAGGGCTGAGGATTGAACTCAGGTCTCAAAAGGGAAAAGTAGCAGTTGGGAGGATCCCAACTCCCAATAGGGAGGATCCAGAGGCAGGAAATTTACCCTGCCTCTCAACAACAGCTAAGATCAAGAAGGGAGGAAGTGGGTCATTTCTCAAAACCTTCTCCTCCAGTCCTTAACCTCCACCTCCCAAACCCCAATCTCTGAGGGGACAAATTGTGCTAACTTCCCCATGGTGAAGAGAGGGGAGGATTGATCTCTTCCCTCTCTTCATTTCTTCAGCTCTTTCACCCCCTCTCTCCAGTTCCCTGGTGTGTGTGTGTGTGTGTGTGTGCTCTTTCTGGTCATACATCACACCTCATAATATACAGAAGACTCATAGGACTCATAGGAGTCAATAAATAATACAGAAAATACATAAGAGATTCATAATAGTCCAGAAACAATCATATATTGCCCTTCCCTCTTAGATGGGTCCCACTTTTCAAAAGGGTCTTAGAGTCCTCTAGCCTCAAAGTCCCCCTAAAGTTTGGAATTCCCTTTTGAAATCTAAATACAACTAGTGGCTTGAGAGCCAGGCTTAGAGGTGGGAGGTCAGGGGTTCAAATCTAGCCTCAGATACTTCCTAGCTGTGTGATCCTGGGCAAGTCATTTAACCCCCATTGCCTAGCCCTTACTGCTCTTCTGCCTTAGAACCAATACACAGGATTGACTCTAAGGCAGAAGGTAATGGTTTTAATTTTTTTTTTAAAAAAAAGGAAAGAAAGTAATACATCCTAAGTGTGCTATAAAGGTAACATCCCAGCATTCCTTTTTAACCCCAGAGAGACACATACAGATTTGATTCTAAATTCATTGTCCTTCTCCTCATGCCATGCTGCACCCTCAAGTCCCTTTTAGCTCTAAGCTTTTGCAGTTCTCTATCATTCTTTAGTAAGTCATTGCTCTTAATGAGCAATCAAATAACTAAGAATAATATGGATAAGGAATAACTAATAAGGCTTCAGGTATTATTCTCTCTAGGGAGATTTACGTTTTAATAAATTATTCCTGTTGACCAAGAAGGCTTCAAGGAATTAGACCTCAGATACTTCCTAGCTTTATGACCCTGGGCAAGTCATTTAATACCCATTGCCTAGTCCTTTCCATTCTTCTGCCTTGGAACCAATATCCAGTATTGAGTCTAAGACAAAAGGTAAGAGTTGAAAAAAAAAAAGCAAAAAGTCAAGGCAAAAGCAATTGTCTTCCCTGAGAAGAAGAATCTCTAGTTCTTTGACATTTTAGCCAAAAGTAACTACAACTTTGAGAAGTCCTTCCTTTGGCTTGCTAGAAAACTTATCGGAGATCCTAATTTGGAATTTGTTGCACTGCCTGCTCTTGAACCCCTAAAGGTTGTCATGGATCCAGAGCTGGCAGCACAGTATGAGCAGGACTTGCAGATTGCTCAGACAACTGCACTCCCTGATGAAGATGATGACCTGTAAGGGAATAAAACTAGAGCCTAGCATCAGAGGTCTAGTTTAATAGGCAACTGTTCTCTATCGTGTTTGCCATTTTATTAGGTTACTGAGCAGAACATGTGCTTAATCTTTGGGATACTGAAGGAGATGAAGGAGATTTGGAGTGAATGTGGCCATGCAAAAATATATGTATAATTCCTATTTTGGACCTGAATATTTAGTTGTTTTGGACTACAATTATGTCCCCTTGAGTTTCAAATATAAGATTGCTGCAGTCCCATCACATTATTCAGTGGTGAATCTTGTTTGTTACTATCATTCCCATTCTTTTTTTAAATTTAGATTATAATAAAGTTATATTTCAAATATCAAAATAAAGTACTTTATAAATCTTAAAGCACTATATAAACTGTATCCGTTGTTGTTATTGTTGCACTGATCAACAAATAAGCATCCCATGTTGATTTAAATGAAATCAAAGGATAAAAGGGATTATAGATTGATGGAAGACAAGGGAACTAGTTAATTTGATAAGCAAAGAAGGGAGCTGGCAAAATTGTTTCTATTGTATGTCCAAAGGCAATGAGAAATATCAGTTTAAAGGAGAGATATCAGGCTTTCTCAGATGATATCCCTCACTAGCCCACATCTTTATTGACTTTATTGGCAATTGACTCAAAGTTATAGAATTAGCATGGCTTCATTAGGAACAGTTTCTACCTTACTAAGCTCATTTCCTTTTTCGAGAGTAACTAAGCTAGTGGAGATCCCAGGGGCACTACACTGGAGTCGACACTGAACAATTAATGACTATTCTTTGGGTCCAGCCATTAAGGCAGTCCCAAATCCATCTAATTGTATTGTCGTCTAACCTATCTCTGTTTCCCACAGAATAGCATGAGAAATTATATCAAATAATTTGATAAAATCTTAGACTCTATCTGTAGGATTCCCCTGACCAACAACTTTAGCTTTTAAGAAACTTTAAGAAAAAAATATAGTTAGTTTGGTACTTCCCATTGATGACGATGCCAAATAGGCTCTTTTTGATGGCTGCTTTCTTTTCTAAATGTTCACTAACCATTGCTTTAATAATATACCTTAGACCAGAGGTTCTTTTTTAAACCCTTACCTTCCATCTTAGAATCAATACTGTGTATTGGTTCTATGGCAGAAGAGTGGTAAGGGATAGAGAATGGGGGTTAAGTGCCTTGCCCAGGGTCACACAGCTAGGAAATTGGAACAGAGGTTCTTAACATTTTTTTTTAAGTCTTGGACCCCTTTGGAAGTCTGGTAAAGAATATAGTAAGCCTCTTCTCAGAACAAGTGCACAAAATAAAACATAGGATTACAAAGACAACCAATTCTATTGAAATAAATATTGTCATTCTATAAAAAGCCAATTCACAGGTCCCAGGTTAAGAGCTCTTGCTCTAGACCTTTGTCAGGAAGCAGTTAAAATCTCTGGAATCTGGGGGCAGCTGGATAGTTCAGTGGATTGAGAGCCAGGCTTAGAGATTGAAGGTCCTGGATTCAAATCTGGCCTCAGACACTTCCCAGCTGTATGATCTTGGGCAAGTCACTTAACCCTCATTGCCTAGCCCTTACTGCTCTTCTGCCTTGGAACCAATACATAATATTGATTCTAAGACAGAAGATAAGGGATTTTAAAAAATCACTGGAATCTAGCTTACTGATTCCAATCTCTTCCCTTTTCTGAAAATCAAGAAGGCATCTGCTCTTCTCTAAGCATGGAGTAACTCACCAATGTTTTTCAAGCATTACCAACAGTGGCTCAGCAATCATATCTGCCAATTCTTTCAGGACCTAAGAAGGGACTTCCCTGAGACAGGTGACTTGAATTAGCCAAAGGCAACTAAGTTCTTGCTCTGCATAACCTTATATAACCTTATTAATCTTGGAAATCAATCCCTCTTTTGTTTTGTCCTTTCCAGGCCAAAGACCAGTCTTCTTGGTGGAGAAAACAGAAGCAGAGTAAGAACTGAACAGCTCTCTGCCTTCTCTCTTGTCGCTTATTTTATCCATGCCAACAGAGGCCCTATCCCTTCTTTCTTCTCTTTCCTCTAATATAATTTAAAACAGCAACAAACAGAAGAGACCCTTTCTTGCAACCCATCACTTATGACTCATCAGCCCTTTTCTCTCTGTTAGTGTAAATCTATTGAAAGTGGAATTTCCCCTGCTTTTTGAAAGATGGAATTATCATTAAGCTGAGTTAAGAAATTATTAGCTGCTCTGCTGCTCACGGAGCACCCCAGCAGATGGACAGATAATTGAAGTCTTCTATTGCTATATCTGCAAGTTAGGCTTATGATGAATTTCCCCCACTTCTCATCAGTTCTTCCTGTCCAGTTAGCGGATAGAATATGCCGATGACAAAATTGTTTCTGTCTCTGTCATCACTGATCTTCACCCAAATCTTTTTCCATTATATTTTTGCTCTCTGGTTCCTGGATTTCCTCCCCTTACCTTAACCTTCTTAATATATAAAGCTGCCTTGGCTTTCTTCACTTAAAAAAAAATAAATCACCTTTTGTCCTAATGAAGTATCTTCATCCAGACCCGTATTCCACTCAGAGGTTTCATCCCCTCACACCTTGGTGATATTTATGAATCTTTTTGCCTCTTGGCATTAGAACTTCCCATCCCTGATTTATCTTGCTTATGGCTTATATTCTGGACATTTGTATATAGAAATTTAAGATCCTGGGTTTTTCTACTGACCCTTTTCTTAAATGTTACCTCCTGGGAGCTTCTGGGCATGTCAACCATTCTTCTTGCCCTGCATTGTAGCTGTTCTCTGTGATATTTAACTGGGCGAATATACATAAGCAGTTTTCTCCACACCTTAAGATTAGCCATAAAGTCTAGGCCAAAGCCTACACCTGGATGGCTGATGGGTTTTGTTTTTACATATCTGTCTGCCTTTCACTTCCTTATAAATCAACCTGTTTCGTTCCTAGTCAGGGCATGTTCTGTTGTTAGGAATCATTTCCAAGGGATTTGGAAATAACCTGAGCTGTGTTTACAAAAGCAAGGTGGATTGAGAAGCTTTAAGTCAAGGTGCTGATGAGCATTTATTAAGCACTATGTGCCAAACACTGTCCCAAGGGCTGGGAATATAGATACAAGCTGAATGACGGGCAATCTCTGCCTTCTTGGAACTTAGAGTCTAATGAGCAAGGCGACGTATAAAAGGAAGCTGAAAAGGAGGGATACCCATCCAGGGAGGCAAGGTAGAAAAAGTCTGCACAATGAGGAGTGCAGCTTGGAGAGGAATAAAGCCATGGTCAAGCTGGGCATCTAGCTTAAAATGGAAATTTTAGAGTGGAACCAGCCAATCAGAAGAACATAACTCGGGCAAAGAAAGTACCACGCACAGCCTGGAACATGAAGTCAATTTCCAGGATGAGGTTTCTGTGGCATGGTCGAGAAAGTCTACCATTGTGAATTCATCTATTTTGTTCAATAAAGATAGGTAACTAGAACCCAATAAACCATTTCACACACATCCCACCCTAGAAGTATCTTATCTGTTTACTTCAAATTATTTAAGTATTTGCCTCAACTATTACAGGTTCATAAATTTAGAGATAGACGGGTCATCAGTCATCATCTAGTCTAACTTGTCTGGTCTGCCTCGTTTTATGTAGAATGAGGAGAATGGCCATTGAGGCTGTCTTGAGAAAATGAACAGAATGTTCTGCCTGGTATCAACTGGGATGAGCCTACTTCTGGACATGTATATTGGAAGGGCCCATTTTCTGATGGAAAGCATGCCTCTTGGGAGCCTAGAAAGTACTTTCTGAGAAGATGCAACAAGACGGGATGTATGAAAGACAGCTAGGTAACACAGTGGAGAGAGCACCAAGTCTGAGGTTGGGAGGACCTGGGTTCAAATCTGTCCTCAGATACTTCCTAGCTGTGTGACCCAGAACAAGCAACTAAACTCTCGTTTGTTAGGGTTTAAGTCTGCCCTTGCCACTCTTCTCTCTAAGGATTGATGCTAAGACGGAAGGTAAGAGTTTTTAAAAAAGAATTGACATTCAGAAATCTCTGGGAGTGCCTTCTTTTGTACCATCTCTTCCCCTAGGGAGAGTAAAGTTAAATTTAAAATGATGACAATTAGTTGTTCCTTTCCCAAAATTTACTTCCATGACTCAAAAGGGCAATAAACATTAGACACCGAAATCATGGAACCATGGAAACTTCAGGGCTAAAAAGGATCCAACTAGCTTTTTTTCACTCGTAGATGAGGAAATGTTCATAGGAAGCCTCATTCTCTCCTTTGGAGCTCAGGAGAGTATAAGCAATAAGGCTTCCAAAATCTAGAGGAGAGTCTTAGCCCCTCCTACCTCATCATTTCTCCCCTGGAACAGGCAGCCTCCATGCCCATTAGTTCTATAAGCAGCATAGACCATTGCCAGCAAAGGAGAGCTCAAGGCAACCTGACTACACAGATTCTTGGTCCCATCTCACCTTGAGTCAGCCTCCATTAAGGCCACACAACCAGGTTTGTACTCAGATATAAAAACCTTACTAAGGGGAGGAAAGGATTTTTCTCAGCTAAGCTGACACAGGCCTGTATCCTGACTTCTCTGGAGTGAGTGGTGGTACATGGGGTAGGAATATAGGGTAGAATGAATGTGGAGCAAGGACAATGGAGAAATAACTAAGGGCTGAATTGTTTCCAAAATTGTCGTTTCACTAAATGGTTCTTTGACTTGGGAATGGAATAACCTGGCAGAACAATAAGCCTCGCCTCCTCAAAAGTCAATTTTGGCTTGAATCATCTAAAAGGAAAAGGAAGTACCTTAAGGTCTAGCAATGGAGAAACTCTAGACATTCCTTGCTGTAGGGGTTTCCAGGACATCTGTCTCTAACAAGAGTGAGCCTGCAAAGTGTTTACAATTCCTGAGTTGATTGGTACAGGTTCTGTGTGGTCATATACATCAATTCTTGTGTCTTTAAAGTATGTTGTATACAATGCATAAAAACTACCTGTATAATATAAAATTAATGTCTAATATTTATTATAACTCATGTATAATACAAAAATCATATTGAGACATGCATTTACATATATTATATAGACATCAGTTATAGATATTAATCTAAATATATAAATATTAATTTAATTAATTAAATAGCTTAAACTACTAAAACTTAAAACCATACTAAGACTTTTAGGATACTTTAAATATATATACAGGAATCATATAAATTTATGTAGCATATAATACATATATGTAATTTCTAACATTCTTAACAACATCTCTTTCACTTTGGGAATGGACATGGACAAATAACCAGATTATATCTTTATTTTCTGTATTGGACTAAAACCTCTTATGCAGGTAGTAGATAAGCTCTTTGTCTCTAAATAACCAAGTGACCAATTTTCCCCCCACAGGTTTTTACCTGTTTCTCATAAAGAGCTTAACAAGGACTAGATAGAACTGGTACTACCAGTTAGAATTGTCTTTGAGAGCACTTCAAGCTGCTTTATAAAAAGTGCTGCTGGCTTTTGTGTTGTCTTTTCTTTTAACTGAATGAACAGACACACCTCTGAACCCCCCAAGGAAGGGGAAAATTGCTTCTGGCCTGGGTAAAAGTGTTGTTCATTGTGACTGGTGCTGCCCTTGCCCTCTGAGATGACAAATATTGAATAATAATGATGGTGGCTGTTATAGACATTATAGACAAACAGACAGACAGATAGATGGATAGATAGACACAGAGAGATAGATAGATAGATAGATAGATAGATAGATAGATAGATAGATAGATAGATAGATGGATAGATAGATGGATACATACATACATACATACATACATAGATGGATAGACAGACAGACAGATAGATAGATAGATAGATAGATAGGTAGATAGATAGATAGATGGATAGATAGATAGATAGACACAGACAGACAGACAGACAGATAGATACATACATACATACATAGATGGATAGACAGATAGACAGACAGACAGATAGATAGATAGATAGATAGATAGATAGATAGATAGATAGACACAGACAGACAGACAGACAGATAGATACATACATACATACATAGATGGATAGACAGATAGACAGACAGACAGATAGATAGATAGATAGATAGATGGATAGATAGATGGATACATACATACATACATACATACATAGATGGATAGACAGACAGACAGATAGATAGATAGATAGATAGATAGATAGATAGATGGATAGATAGATAGATAGACACAGACAGACAGACAGACAGATAGATACATACATACATACATAGATGGATAGACAGATAGACAGACAGACAGATAGATAGATAGATAGATAGATAGATAGATAGATAGATAGATAGATAGATAGATAGATGGATAGATACATACATACATAGATGGATAGAAAGATAGATAGATAGACAGACAGACACAGATAGAAAGAGAGAGAGGGGGTAAAGGGAGAGGGAGGGAGGGATGGATAGATAGATATTATATATAACATTTTAAGGGTGCAAAGACTAAAAAGGCACCCTACTATTAGATCTAGTGAGTTAAGTGCTATGGGTATTATTATTAATCCTATTTTACAGATTGCAAAACAAAGGCTAAAACATTAGTTTGCTAATTAGTTTGTTAACTAGCTGCTTGACACAACTAGTAAGTGACAAGATCTCCACTCCTTTCTCTCCTGATTCCAAATCCAGGGTGTGAGTCTGGTCACTAGGAAGGTAACTCTTCAAACAAATTGGGAAAACACTCATGACATCATGCCAATCAGATTATTTCCATATAATCTGATATGGGAGGAGAGTAGCAATAGGGGCAAGAAAGTAAGGGCCAAGCCTTCCCTTAATGGCACTGAGAAAAACACCCAAAAGTCGCTCATAAAATACCCCATTGCCCTCTATGTTCATTTCCCATAAGCTCACAATCTAAATTTTGAGAGAGAAACAAATCAAAGGCTTTGAGTAACAGAGATCAAACGTGTCATTATAAACAAATTTAGATCCCCAAATATATGGAATAGACTGAAACTGTGTACTAGGGTTGAAACTAGTGACATCCATCTTGTAGGCAAATTTGGATATTTATTTTCAGGTTTTGTTGGAAGATGAATGTTGGGTTTGAGAGCAGTGAGGCAGTAGGAGACGGGGTAAACTGATCATGGGGGAGGCATGATTTGACCCATAGGATATAGAAATCCATTTAATAATTGACTGTGTTATGATGGGTTCTACTCCATTATATACTGTGTGTATGCTAGACATAATGTGATGCATCATTCATTTAACAGGATTTATTAAAGGCTTGCTGTATGCAGGGCAGTATGAAAGGTATTAGGGAAGAAACAAAATTTAGGTGAGACAAGGTCTCTGCCCTCATGGAGTTAACAGCACTTCCTTGAGTTGGTCATGAACAAATAATTATAATAAACAATATTACACGGCAATGAGTGGAGGGAGATGATTGTTACTCATCAGAAAGATCAGACAAAACTACATGGACAAAATGAAATTTGAGTTGAGTGTTGTTATCAGTGAAGATTCAAAATTAATCGATCAATCAGTCAAGTGTCTTCTGTTTTCCAAACACTATGCTAAAAGCTGGGGATACAAGACAGTGGAAGAGTCTCTGCCCTCATGGAGATGGCATACATCTATAAGTATAGACAGAGTAAATACAGGGAAATTTGGGGCTAAGGAGACACACTGGCAACAGAAAAGGATTGGAAAGGACCTCATGTAAAAGGAAGAACTTATAGCCATTGTATGAAGGTGGCTCAGAGGGGTGGGAAAGTGGAGGCTGGAAGAACTTTCAGGAGGCTTCAACAACAACCCAAGATGTGCTAAGACCAGCTTCAGTTATTGAATTTTCAAATGCTACAAATCAAAGATTTGATTTTTTGTTTTGTGGATTAAGATTTAGGAAGCAATGAAGAAAATGCAGATTAAACTTAAAAGTGTGCCCTATTTTTCAGAGAGCCAATTGTTAAACATTTACTAACACCCCCTTCCTCTCTAGGAAGGTAGTAATAAAGGCTTGTACAGGTAGTTTTGCTATAACTCACTATCAAAGTACTTAAAAGTCACTACACTGTGTAAAATTGCTCAATAAAAACCATAAGGCTTATGGGGGAAATGGGGTTAGTGGCATGATGATTAGTGCCAGAGAAAACATAGGAACCTAATAACCAAAACAACAGCACAGTTTTATACGTGTTCAATAATTAAGAAGTACCTAATTCTCCAATAAATAGGGGTAATATCAATAGCCTCTGGCTAGTTCTCTGCCTTAGACCTGGCTCACTGGATTGGCTAATCTGATACCTATGATCTAGAGGGAAGTGTAGGGGGTTTCATTTCCATGTTAGTATGTGGTAGTGTGTGTGCGTGTGTGTGTGTGTGTGTGTGTGTGTGTGTGTGTGTGTTGGGGAAGGTGAATTTGGAATGCATTTATTGGAAAGTGGTCATATGTGTGTGTGATTGTTTAGGAAAATGAGTTTGAAATGCATTTGTCCTGACCAGTCCTCCTCCTGTTGCACCAAAGGAAAGCCAACAAATATGGCACTTTACCTTGAAAAAGACCTGAAGCTTGTTGTGGAAGGGACATACGCGTAAGTGTTACTGTGAAGGTGACTGCATTCTCACTATTTCTCACAAATGAAATAAGTGCGTAAGCAAACTCAAAATTTATGCTTAAATTATTTCCTAATATAGTAATCCTATTGGAACAAATTCATGTTTTTAAAGAAATGTTATAGCAAAACTAGTGGTTCTAAGAAGAAAGAGAGAGAGAGGTCTCAATGGAGAGATTTTGTGAAAATAGAATGGACAGAAAGGACCTTTTGGAGAAGGCACTAGTTCATATTTTCTGGCAGAAAGGAAATGGGGTGGAGAAACAAAGAACAAAGAACGTCTCTCTTTCACTTCTTTTCTAGTCATGTTTTGAACTAAATATTCCTCTTAAAGAGAACGGCCAAGTTATCTCCAAACTTCTCCAAATACTTTGTCTCATTAACATTAACATGTGAAATTATTTAGAATTATTATTTTGTTATCATCTCTTTCAATGCAAAAAGAAAAAGTCCTGGGATGTCACTGTGTCTTATTGTGTCTTAATATAGTTCTGGAAATACACTATTGTGTAGGTAAATGAAATAACTTTTTTTTGGCCAGTAAGTAAAAATAGTAGGGTATAAATTCATGTTCAGTAATTTCACTGAAAGATTCTTCAGGACAATTCCAGAAAGAGACAGGATGATAGGGGATGTGTCATTTCATTCTCATATTACTTTGATTTCTTCCACCAGATACAAATATTTTGAAAGTTTTTCATTCTGTGTAAATGAAAAAGTATAAGTATCTTATATAGTGATATGTATTAAAAATGTTGTTTTTTTAATTTTTATAAATCAGTCGAGGAAATAATGGGCGTCAGAGCATATCTGGGATAATGCTCTAGTTTAATTATAGTTTACTTGTTGAATTTGCAATACAATTTTGTGTTCTGTATTTGTAGTATAGGTAATTTGGTTGCCTTTTGTTTTTATTCTTAGTCATATTAAGGTCTTTATATGTAAATAAAATAATTTTGGTTTCATTCAACAAATATATTTTATACCACTTTTTAGCCTGTACTATAACTTGATAAAATGTCCATTTATTCTAAAAATATTTCTTTTTAAGAATAAATTTTATTTACATATTTTTAATATCACCATAGTTTCCCCCAGTATATCTCCCCCTGTTTCGAGAGGAATTACATTCCATGTAATAAGTGTACTTTTTCAAAGGTAAAAAAATAAAATAAAATAGGAAAAAATCAGTATAAATGATCAATAGATTGAAGAAGTTTGAAAATATGTACACTGTACAACACTTGTGGATATCTCACTTCTGCAAAGGTGTGAGGTATAAGTGTCTTTAGCAGTATTATAATTTTTAGTACACTGGCACAGCCCAGCCATGAACATTAAATATTTCTCCAGCAATTTTAAATGGTCCTTATTTCTTTAAGGAGAACTTTGTAATTGAATTTATGCATCTTTTGCATGCTCTGGTAAACTGATGCTCCAATACTTTATGTATTTTGAAATTATTTCAAATTGCATTTCTCTTCCAATATTTCTTCTTGGAGTTGTTATTATTATAAAGAAACTCAGTTGATTATTGAGAGCTTATTTTGTGGCCTGCTACTTTGTTGAAGCTATTGTCCCAATGAACATTTTTGCAAACTCCCTAGGATTTTCCAAGTAAATCACCACATCAGCAGCAAATAAGGTTTTATCTCTTCTTCACCTATCTTTATGCCTTTGATTTCTTTTTATTTCATTATTGCTATTGCTAGCATTTCCATAACTATATTAATTAGTGGGGAGAGTACATACCCTTGCTTTATTTCTGTATTGACTAGGAAAGATTCAAGTATATCCTTATTGCATGTGATGCTTGCTTTTGGTTTTAGATACTTTTTTGGGATTAAAAAGGTTTCTCTATAATTATCATTTATAGAGTTTTTATTATGTTACTATTGTACTTTGTCAAAAACTTTTTCTTCACCTATTAAAATAATTGTGATTTCAGATGTTTTCATTTTTAGTATGATCAGTTATATTGGTTGTTTTCCTAATGATGAACAATTCTTACATCCCTGGCATGAATCCAACTTGATCATAATAAATAATTTCATTCCTTATTATTAAGTTGGCTTTATAATGAGATTTTATTTTAAAATTTAAAATTGGTATTCATTAATGATATTGGTCTACAGTTTTCCTTTTGTGTTTTATTCTCATACCCTGGTTTGGTATTAAGGCTATATTTGTTTCATGAAAGGAATCAAGTAAATTTTCAATTATAAAAATGATCTGTGTATGTATAAACTAATTGTTTTTGAGAAATTTGAGAATTCTTGAAAAATAGAATTTTCCTATGAATCCACAAAGACCATATTCTTTTCTCCCCTCCCCTTGTTGGTAGTTCCTTTACAAATAGTTGCATTTTTCTTTTCCTGAGATTAGGTAAGTCACTTAACCCCTATTTGCCTCAGTTTCCTCTTCTTCAAAATGGAGAAAATAATAGCACCCATTTCCCAGAGTTGTTGTGAGGATCAAATGAGATAATAATTGTAAAACATTTAGCATAATGACTGGCATATAGTAAGCTCTATAAATGTTAGTTGTTGTTATTTAAGGTTGCTATTTGGTATTCAGTTAATTTGGACATCCAAAGATATTTCTGCAAGTTTTTGATCTGTTTATCATATTCTCTGAGAATTGCTTTTCCTCCTTTTGGGTGAGGAAGTTTAACTGCTTTAGAGTAATGGGCAATGAATTTTATTAATTTACTATGGGTTTTTGTTGGAATAGTTTCCAATTCTATTATGGTTCATTTTATAGTGTTACAGGTGCATATTAGCTGGTATTATATCAATGATGATTGCTTTATATATGTTCTTCCATTTGAGCTTTAATTTCAGGTCTCTTAACATATTCAGTCATAGCTTTCTCTTTGACGGCTTTGAGCTCAATTTGTATTACCTGGAGGAGATTAAGAAATTTATAAGTATTACCCTCAAAGAGGTAAAGTTTATTTTGAACTCTGTTTCCAAGCCTAAAGCCTTCAGTATCAAGCTTTCCTTGGAGTACATTAAGTATTAGACTTACTGAATCCAAATGACATTTTGATATCATTGGGGAAATATTCCATGAGATGGAATTTAATGTATTTTTTCCAGAGGAGCCATATAATTTGAGCTCATCCATGGATGTCAAGAAATTCATAAAAAAAAACTTGAGTTGAATAAGGAAATAGGGAATCAGGAAAAGCTTCATGAAGGTGAAAATTGAATGAATTTTGACGGAAATGGAATTCTATAGGCAACAGAAAGGAAAGCTGTGAATGCTTTGCATAAAACACATAGTTGACATGTTTATAAGATTACTAATGTTTTCATCTTTTATTGTATATGTGTATATATATTATGCCTTCTATTAAGAAGACTGGGCTCAACATCACTTATGAGAAGGTAGTAACATGATTTAATCATCATTCATGCACCACTAGGAAGCATTTGAATTAATTATAGATTTTATCTGGTTCTACCCCTTCTCCAATTTTGCAGAGAAGCTAAAGTTTTGGACACTTCTGCTCACGTCATTCATTATTTTAACAATGCACAAGCTTCCTGTTTCTCATTTGATCTAATTTGCTTTTTCATTCTACTAGATTTTTTGTGACCATAAAAATGGCCAGAAACTTTCCATTTCATCCTTCTCTCTCTTCTCTGATATCTTCACTTTTCAAATCTCTGTAGTAAATTTCATAGATATCAAATTGCTATTTTGTTCTTTGCATTGTTTTGACTCCTTATATGGTCTTAACCCTCTTACTCTCTTCCTTTCAATTGCTAACTAAGGGAATCTAGAATTTATGATCTGCTTATGTTTTCTGAATTCTGTTATGTATATTTCTTTTTTACTTTACATTTAATTGGACAATAAGGTATTCTAGTTTCTATAGCAAGGAAGAAGGGCAGAATTGGTGAGATCTCAGAGGAGAAGAATTGTAGTCTTTGGTTTCCAGCTTTCAGAGAGGTTGCATACACTTCCATGCTCTCTTGAGGGAGAGGCCTTTGGAAGGTGAGAAAAAGATTTTGGGAGGAAACCAAAATGTAGAGGATTCAGCATCTTGAACATGTCCTGAACCAAAAATAGACCAGTTTGACTGAGGCCATTTTCCAGTTCTCTCAGTCATCAGCTCTCTCTCTCTGTCTCTTTCAGTCTGCTGGCCTGTCTGTCTGCCTGTCTGTCTGTCTGTCTGTCTGTCTGTCTCTGTCTCACATATTCAAGAAAAAAAAAATCCCCAAGTTTCCAGTGGGATAAGCTGTAACTCAGGGACATGCTTAAGGCACTTGTCCCTCTATATGTCAGCTTCTTCCCAAATTCTCTTTTTCCTTTCAGGAGCCTCTTCCTGAAAAAAATAAAGACTGGAAGGCAAAAGGCAAAGGACCTCTCTTCTCCCATAATCTCATCATCTCTATCCTCATGCTATCCTAAAAGGTCAAGTAATACTTCTCTCCCCCAAGGAGGAAAGTGTTATGTAAATTCTCAGGCTTGAACACAGAGTTATATTCTATTTTGTTATCATAAGTCTGCTAGTTGGATTCATGCTACCAAATTAAAAAAAAAAGATTTTTCAAAAT
Source organism: Monodelphis domestica (assembly GCF_027887165.1). NCBI lineage: Eukaryota > Metazoa > Chordata > Mammalia > Didelphimorphia > Didelphidae > Monodelphis > Monodelphis domestica. The sequence goes on from NC_077234.1 coordinate 58,065,258, forward strand.
TTCAGTCAAATGGGGCAATATTCCATTTCTTTCACTTGTGAAATCAAAATTGTTTCTGTTATCATTTTGTGATTAGGCAAAATTTCTAGAATATTCACTAAATGAGCAGCAGACTTTAATTTTCCCTTCTCAGAACTAGATAAATCTAACCAAAAAATAAATAAGAAGGAAGTTAAGGACATGAATAGAACCTTATATAAATTGAATAAGATAGATATCCAGAAAACCCACACACACCTGCATGAGGTCAATAGAAAATCTAAGCCTAAGCATACACATAATCCAAACTGTTTCTAGTGGGACAACAATGAATTAGAGAGCATAAATATTCTGCAAGTCTTACTTTAACATTCATCATAACCTAGAGGTAATCCTGAATCTCTAAAGGGCTGTGGCACTGAAACAAAAGTTCTACTGGGTATGACCAAGTTGAAAAACTTGTTTTAGAAAGAGTATGGTCCTAGCAACAGATTGTCTCTGCTGCCTAAGAACCAATCTAGCAAAATATGGTCCTGCTAACATGTAGTAACTGAGAACCAGATGGTCTAAAGTGGCTAAATTAAATATTAATAGGAACATGAGGAAACAGGCCAAATGTTAAATTGCCAGAGTTGCTGCAAATATTTGTTTAAGAAAAAAAGATGAAAATATTAATTAAGAGCTATAAAGCTGTTCATGTTCATTGACCCAAAGGTCTCATTACTAAGTTTAGGCTCTAAGGACATCATTGAGAGGGTAAAAAGCTGTGTATGTATAAAAATATTCATAGAAGCTTCGTTTGTTGTGACCAAATAACTGAAAATAACACAATTGCAATGAATGGAAGAAATGACTGAATAGATTTTGATATTTGAATGTAACCGATTATATCATGGTATTAGAAATTACAAATATTAGAAATATAAAAAATAAGGAAAATATATAAAGAGATTAAAAGAGAAGAAAAGAGAATAAGAATAACTCATGCTATGATTTCACTAAAATAATAAGAGCAACAAAATCAAGAGAAAAAAGTATCTAGGTAAAATAAATCCAAAGGAAACTCAAAAGCAGAAGATATTTATATTAGCACATATATATGGTTTACATATTTTAATATATTGTAAATATGTGGAGTTTGTGGTTTTGCACAATTTTTATGCATTTTTAGTTAAATTTTTTTGTTGTTGATGGTGGTCACTAAGTATGTAAAAAATAAAATAAAATAAAGTTATATCTTATGATTATCTAGCACTGGCTGGCAAAACATAAATGTGAGACTTGGAGCTGAGTGTGTCATTCGCAAAGAGTAAGATGAAGCCCTTGCTTATAACTGGCAAAAATCTGTTTCCATTCTTGTTCTAATATAACTTCTTACAACTTATATTTTGCTCTTTCCACCAAGTGGGGTATTGATATTTCTGATATGTTCTGGTGTATCTGAACTTATGGCATCAAAACAAATTTCTGTTTTTCATTTGATTCAACTTGTAGTTTTATTCTGTTGGACTTCTTATGACCATACAAATGACTCAAAATTTTCCATATGCAAACTCTATTTCTCTCTATCTCTCTGTCTGTCTATATCTCTTCTTCCCCTTCTCAATGAAGGAACTCCACTTGCTTCTCCATCCTCATCATCATCAATGTGATTTTCAGTAGAATTTTATTCCCAACTTATGATACCTTACATAATTATTTGCATCTTAAGAATGCTTGCTTGCATTAAACTTTCTAGACTGTATACTCAATCAATATTAATAAGACATTTCAGAGTTCCTGCCATGCCTTTACAGATACTGTAATGATCTTAGAGTATACAAAATCCCTTCTGTACAGTATTTCCTTACTTTAATATTATCCCCCCTTTATAGAAAGGATAATAGTTTAGACTTTGAGGAGGTGATTATTATTATGATTATCATTATTATCATCCCATGGAAGGAATCTATGATTCTCAAAAGATATATGTCATAGATAATAATAATAATAATAATAATAAAAAACTAACTGTCACATTGATATCAGATAGAGGCACAATGAATTCCTTCCAAAAGCTGACTTGATTCTTTGTTCAGCCTGGGGCAAACTATGCCTTTAAAATAACTCCTTGGGTTTTGAAGGCTCTCTAGTCATCCAGATGCCACTTAAGATTCAAATATTCCTAGAAGGGGAAAGATCTAATTAGCTTACATTTGAGCCAGTGTCTACCTTGGGCTTAAAATTTAGTGGGAAGAGGATATTGGATTGGTTAGTGTCAGAAGGAAGAAGAGGACTGCTGACTAAGTAAAAGGAGAAGCAAGAGAACATACAAATAAACCTAACTTATACTTGGACTTGCCTTAAATGTAAATTCTGTCTTCCAAAAGACCTTTAAAGGCAGCATGGAATAATGAAAGCTTGTCCCATCTCTACCATTTTCCATCTGTGATCTCAGTAAGTTAGTTTATGTCTTAGGACTTCAATGGCTACATCTACAAAATGAAGATGAGATGATGATCTATGAGAGATTAAATAAAGCCCTTTCTTGGCTCTAAATCTATGATGACTCTGTGTCCTAATCCAGGTCTATCTCAAATCCCCAAAGACTTGGATTAGAGGCAAACAAGGTGCAAGAAATCAGATATGTAAGTTACATGGGAACATTAGGGATTGCCCCCTAGAAGCCAGCATCCACGTGGGTAGGTTTCCTTTCCAAGGCATTGACATGGGTTTGACATGGAGGATACATACTTCGCTGTAGTGCTTCTTGTGTTATTGGATGCACAGGAAGTATTTTAGAAATTCTTATTGGCTTGACTTGGCTACCTTTACAACCTAGACTCTCCTTCCCATACTTTGATCTTTCCCCTGCTTTAAAATAAAAACCCACCAAACAACTCAATATGCCTCAGATTCAAGAATTTCCACTTACCATTCTGCAGGAATAGCAGGGCTATTTTCTCCAGTCTTCTCTTCACTGAGAAAATGAATATTAAATGTATTTTCATAGTGTGGGGAAGGGAGGGCCAGGAGAAAGGGAGGAAGAAGAACCTGTTTTATAATTTAAGAGTTTACAACATGGGCAAAACTATGTTAAATATTTATTTAGCCTGGATTAGATTAAATTTAGAAAGGCTTGGACTTCTCAATATGTGTCTTGATTTTTATATTTGTTACTATTTCTATATAATACTTTCTTTTTATTCTTGCCTCTTTTGGTAAATTGGAAAATATGTCATTCAACTATAACTAATCTATAGAGGGAAATAATGATTTCGTATCACATTTAACAATAGTTTTAAGTGATATTTTAGATTGTTTTTAATATCTAGATTCTAAATATAAATCATCAACACTGAATGCTGCAAAAATGGGTGAGAAGATAGTTTGGAATTGGCAAATAAAAAGTTAATGCTAATGGAACTGGAGTGACTAGAACAATACAGGAGATATCTAATTTTTAAGAAGCTTACCGATATTTAATTTTTTTTAAGTGCTACTCATTTGAGGGCAGCTAGATATCAAAGTGGATAGAATGCCAAGTCTGGAGTCTGGAGGAGCTGAGTTCAAATGTGGATTTCTTTACTTCCTAGCTATGTAACTTGGGCAAGTCACTTAACCCTAACTGCCTAGCCTATGGCTTCTCTTCTAACTTAGAACTGATACTAAAACAGAAAGTAAGGGTTATTAAAAGAAAAAAATAATCAGTCCTCACCTCAGGTAGGCTTGGCCAGGGCCTTAGGTGTTGCTTGTAAAGATAAGTAAATAATCAAAGTTCCCCCAAATTAATTATAAGCTAAGATATTATATTATCTGAGTCAGCTTTGAACAGAACCCATGAATAAGCGGGTTCTTTCAGCTCAAGAGTAATTGTAATTCATTGACATGATAGAATCAAAACATTTGAGAGGTCATCTAGTCCAGCCCATTAGGGTCATGAATCCCAACTGCAACATGCCTAGCAAATGGTCAGCCTTTCCTTGCTTCAAAATTCCCAGTGTGAAGGAGAATGGAATGGAATAATTAGTGAGGTGGACAGTCTCCATGATGGAAGGTGAGAAGCAGCCAGCCAGGTTCCAACAGAGTCTACTCTGAGTCTCCTGTCTTATTCTCTGGCTCTGACAATTGAAGCATAATTATCTGACCGGTTAGAAAAAGGCCAAACGGGGGCATTCAGTATGGAGAATGTTAATGATGATAACTAGCATTTATAAAATGCTTTAAGGTTTGCAAAGAACTTTACATCTTATAACGTGTGATCCTCACAATATCTCTACAAAGTAAGGGCTGTCATTATCCTCCTTTTATAGCTGAGAAAACTAAGACTGAGAGAAGTTCTTTGACTTGCCCATAATTACACAACTAGTAAGTAATGGAGGCAAGATTTGAACTCAGTTCTTCTTCATTGCAAATCCATTACTCTAGCCACTGTACCACCTAGCTACCTCATTATGACAAAGGACCCTGTACCTCCCCAGAAGCCTGGAGTTTTGTGTGTGTGTGTGTGTGTGTGTTTTCATATTTAAATATTTCCCTTAGCTTCTTGAACCATGTCTTACAAAAAAATTTCAGAGGAAATATGGATGTTTGACCTGGACATAATTCAGAGGGAATATAATAGCTATTTTCAAGACTTCAAAGAATTGTTGGAAACTGTTTTTACATGTAATTGGGTAAAAATTTTCAATTTAATTTCATTTTTAAAAGAGTTTGAAGAAGAATTAGATTTGTTCTGTTTGGATCCATGACTGTTCCAAGTTTTTCTGAGTCTCCTAGAATCCTGTCCTCTGAAGCCTTTCCATGTTGGAAAGAGTTGATTCAATTCATTTAAACTGAACACACATTCACTGAGGGCTTACTTACTACATGCCAGGCACTGTGCTAAAACAAATAAGCATTGGAGACCCAAAGACCAAAAGTTAAAGTCCTTGACCTCAAGGAGCTTACATTCTACTTGGGTATAATGTATACAAAGAGGAATCTTCACAGGGAGCATTAACAGAGGATGAGAGAAAGCTCCCTGGAGAAAATAGTGCCTATTGTTTGTTCCATGAAAGAAAATAAAGACTCTTACAGGTGGATATGAGGAAAGAGTACATTTCAAGCACTGGGCTTGGGTAAAGCCTCAAAGAGATAGGAGATAGTGTATTGAGCAGCTAGGAAGTTGGATCAGCCTGAATATAAAGTATAAGAAGGAAGTTAAAATGAATAAACTGGATAGTAGGTTGGAACTAGAATGTAGAGGGCCTCAGATGTCAGACTGAAGAGTTTTTTATCCAATAGTCAACATGGAGCCACTTCTGATCAAAATCTATGTTCTGGAGAAGCCATTTTGATGTCTATATGAAGGATGGATTGGAGAAAGAATGGAAGTAGGGACTCCAATCTAGAGCTATTCGGGAGAGAAATGAGAAGGACCTGAGCTTAGGGTGCTGGCCAATGAATGGAAAGAAGGGGATGGATACGAGACAAAGTAGAAGACTTGGCCTATGATGGGTTATAAGAAATGAAGGAAATGAAAGAGTCAAGGATTATTGTGAGAGTATGAACCTGGGCAATTCAAAAGATGATGATACCTTCTTAAGAAATAGAAATCAAAGCCTACTGTAGCATTGTAAAATCTCAGGATAATATAGATATACATATATATATATATATATATATATATATATTTATCAATTGTCCATTTATATCCTTATTCCTTAGCTTTTACTACTCCTTGCAATAGTATATCACCAAATAACACAGTTCCCAAAATCTAAGTTAGTTTGCCTACATAATGCTTTATTCATTCATTCTTTCTTTTAACAAACATTTGTCAACCAACAGCTGGGTTCAGGGCATCGTGCTAGGTTGAGAGGGATGTGAGTTGGCAGAACAAAGATGAATAAGGATAATTTCAGCTGTCAAGAAGCTTAAAATCTTTCAGAAGGAAAAACTGAGGGGTCAAAGAACTAGTTCAAACTAGAATATGAAACTTGGTTATATTAGAGATTGAGATGAAAGAGATTATTTCTGACTAGAGGGATCAGGAAGGGAGATAGGCCTGTGAAAGGGGATGTGGGAGATGCCAAAGACAAACTTTCTTAACTTTGTAATTCTGTTGGGGGCCAGCCAAGAGTGTAGGTGGTTAATTTGCATTTGAATGCCTGGAGCTAGGTAAGAAAAAAGTTTTCTCTTATCCTCCTTCCTTCCCCTAGTTCAATTAACCACTTTTTAAAATCCCACCCTCTCTACTCTCTTCTGATCTTTTCAAGTTTTCTCCTGAAATTGCATGAGATTGTTGGTGTAGGGCAAAGAGAATCTGCCAAGAAACCAAGAAAACCTGGAATCAAGCCTTGCTTCTGATATATATTGACTATGTGATTCTGGACAAGTCAACCCACCTCCAGTGCTTTAGGCAACTTTAATGTTATAAATGGCAGAGATGATGAACTGCATTGGTAGAGGTACTTTTCTCACTTGGGAACTCTCCTAGGCAGTAAAATCACAGATCCAGTCCTTTTCCCTAGCCACAGTTCCACCATGGTTTTTGCATAAATAGTTTCTGGACAAAGTGAGGGGAAGGATTATAACCTGGCTGCTCCTTTCTGGTACTTCTGAAACCTATCTTCCTTCAGCATTTCCCTACCCAAACAAGTGAGCTTTCTCATAGTCAACTTTGCTTCAGGCTATTGTGGCTAGTTTCCTTGCCAGTTTTCTATGGAAGAATGATTTCCATAAGAGTCCTGTGAAGTACAAGGTGTGCTGGGCACACCTTGCTTCTAATAGGCTGTATTACACTCAGAAGGTGGCTGAAGATTTTCTTCCTAAGAGTCCCTTAACATTTCTTGGAAGTGGATGCTGCAGAAGTTCCCAATAGCATGTTAGAGCAATAGGGTAAAAGGAAGAAAATAGACTCTCATGTAGGTTTGAGTAATTGAGAACTAAAGTCAACAACTAAAGTTTCTAGTACTTAGTTAAACACTTAAGAACTGGGGGGAAATTATTCTAGTTAAAATAACAACTTTGCCTTCTTTTGAACTCATGGGAAATGACAATATTATCAAAATTGGTCAATTCTGGACCTGATTATTTCAAGTGATGATGCTGTTCTTCAGTTGGAGCTCTTTGAATAAACTGTTCAAAAATAAGGCACAGAGAGCTCTTTGTTTAGGGGGGAAAAGGTCAAGTGGATGAGATTTTATCCTGGGATTATTTTTCTCTATATACAATCTCTTTTGATGAGCTCATTAACTACCTCATCACTACTATCTGACTGACCCTCAAATTTATATCTACCTTGAACCTATTTATAGCACTCTAACCCAATTACTAGTTGAATATTTCTACCTAGACAGCCCACCTCAATTTCAGCAAATCTAAAACTGAATCAAGCATCTTCTAAACTTCCTTCTAAAAGTTCTAGTTCTAAGAGAGTCAGCATCACCATCCTGCCAAGACATCCAGACTCATATCCATGGAGCCATCTTTGGCTCTTTCCTCTTTCACCTCTCATAATTTTAGTCAGTTGCCAAGTCTTGTTTCTACCCCAGCAATATATCTACCATTGGCCTCTCATTTCTATTCACACTTGTAAAATGGAGATTTGAATCCTAGACTTCAATCCCCAGAAGTCCTTGGTATTTCTCAGAATTCCCTATAATCTCACCTGAGTCTCCACATGGGTGAGATCACAATGAGTATTTAACTGACTCTCTGCCTCAGATGCGCTCTCTTCTATTGAAGTGATGTAGTAGGTAAGCTAAGCTTGGGGGTTTTGAATGGGCTAATCAGCCCTAGGCATGTGGCTTTTCTTATTTTGTATTTCTTTATTCCTTAATTTCTAATAATCTTTAATAAACCTCATAAAATATAATACTTTTATTACTAGAAACTAAATTTAATTTTTACAGTAATGGCAACCATGAAGGGATGAGAACTTCTCAAAAAAAATTTTTTTAAGATAGCCTAGATAATTTTTTTTAAAGCCACGTTCCTCCTGCCAAGGCTTTTCAGCAAAGCTGATTCTTGAGCTCCTCTGGACCTGCTTGACCAAGATCACTGTCCCGGCCCAGCCCTGGCCCCCGCCCCAACCCCTGCCCCAGCAACTCTGGTCTCCAACCCAAATTGCTCACTGCCCTAGGCCCAGCCCCAGGACCCAGGCTGCTGGTAGCTACCCCAATTTCTTCAGGACTCACAAACCAGCTGGTAAAAATGGGGATGTTCTTCCTTAGGCTACAGGGACCATGGGAGGGAATAACGAGGAGAAGGAAAAGACTTTTCCAAACAGGAAGTTATAAGCATGCCTTATTTAAAATGGTATCTTTTGAATGCACTGATTCTGTTACTTATCTCACCTGAGATTCAGGGGAGAAATTCATCTCTTTGGCCCAATTTGAGATTCCAAAAACCCACCCTCACTATGGGGAGGCAGCTCAGTGGTTCAGTGGATTGAGAGACAGGCCTAGAGATGGGAGGTCCTGGGTTCTAATCTGGCCTCAGACACTTCCTGGCTGTGTGACCCTGGGCAAGTCACTTGAACCCCATTGCCCACCCCTTATCAATCTTCTGCCTTCTGACAATAGGCATCTAAATGGATTAAAAAAAAACAATAAATGTTAAAGAGACTGGAGGTTATATTTTTAAGGTATTTCAGACTCCAATGTTTTATAAAAAACTTCTGTATTTTATTGCATTTTACTGATTGTTTTGGTTAAGATTTAATTTTGTTGGTTTTAAGTTCATATATTAATGCAATCAACACTATTCTGTTACACTGAATCATTTTAATGTACTGGGTTTTAACTATTGTTATATTCTGTTGCTTTTCCCCTATAACTATACTGAACAAATATTATAATAAGCCTATATAAAAACAGTCCTTTTTCTGTTTTGACTTTGTAAATTGTCACATAGAGGATAGATAGACTTCATAAAAAACTGGATACAATTGTATAACAACCTTTGGAAAATTTAATGAGCTAAATATCTCAAACTGATTTTAAGGGGTCTTTTAGACCTGATTTTTAGATTTTTTTTCAACAACACTGATCATTTTGCCTGCCTCTTACAGGAGGTAAGGTCCATTTTAGTAGCTGAAGTGAAATACAATTATAATCCCCACCTCCCACATTTATAAAAATGTGAATGGATGGGACATCACAGTCTCAAACCAAAGGAGCTAGGAAGTTAATCCCAGGGCATGGTATCCCTCACTCTGGATGACTCCCAAAAGAGGAGCATTTCTCATTTATAACTCTTCAGCTCACTTTACCAAACATCAACAGTACAGAGGTTTGGGTTTTTTTTCTAGACTCCTCTGCCACATTATTTAATGATATCTAGATTTCTTAATGATGTTCTAGACCCAAATAAGTTTTACTTTCTTTAAAAATATATTTGCCAAGGTTGAAACACTGCTACACCTGAAAAACTTGTGACAATTATCTATTTTCTTTAAATGTCATACAACAGACTCATGTAAAAAATGATAATGGTTTTTGTTTGCTATTGTAATTAATTGGGCTATTGAGAATTTGGGGGATATTGATACCTACATATTTGTACTACTGTTATTTATTTTTTAAAAAACTGTTACCTTGTGAAATTCATTTGCTTGTACTCACAGTGGATCATGGCCAGGTATGAAGAGAAAATGGATCTCATTTTGGTGAGAAACCTTGTACTCTACATTTCCTTAGCTGACACAGTGTGTCAATGATTATAAGCTATATTTTTAAATTTAAAAACTCTTTTTATTATTATATTTTGCTTGCATGCGCAATATACTATTTCAGTTTTTTATTTTTTCTCTCTTTTTTTATACTTGAAGCACGTCACCAGTATTAAGATTTTCCTTAACTTTTTTGATTTGCAGTAATATAAGTTTAAAATATATTTGCTATAATGTCAATGCATGCCCCCAAAGCTTGAAACTGTAAAAATGATGCCACTAATTGTTTAAAAAAAATTCTGAGACTTTGCTTAATGATTCTGTCTGATTCCAGGACAAGATACACAAAAGAGCCATTGCACAGGGCCAAAGAAACACAAAGCTAAACCTGAATTGTGCCAAAAGAGCACACAGGTCAAAAAAGAAGAAACCAATCCCGATAGGGTTGATGAAAATTCTAAGCCAATACAAAGGACTTGAACGTAGTCTGAGACTTGAGGTTGCGATGCTTAACATATGTAAGATGGTAGCCTTCCTTGTATCCATACTCTTCTTGAAAATACTTACAGACAAGTACCAAAATTTGGCTCCTACCTGGCTCCTATAATCTAGTCCCTATTCTGTCTTTCATAATGTGGCAACTTTCTGTAGTCCTGGCTACTGACTGGGTAAATGCTTAATTGCTTATATCATTTTAATTGGGCCCTGATTCAAGGACCTGTTACAGATTTATTTTTCCTTTACTTAGAATTTTTACACATAAGACTTTGATAGTCTATATTTCATCCAGAAATTATCTTTTTTTATTTGGACTTTTTTTATGTTTTTGATTTCTCTTACCAATTGATTCATACACCTCATAACTCAGCCATGCATCCCTAAATGATCCCTATGTTTTTCAATCACCCTCTTGGAGGGGGATGTATAAATTATTATTATTTTAAATTGCAAAGTTTAAATTCCTTGAGAAAGAAATTTTAAGTTAAGAAACATGCTACTTCTCTGAATCCAGAAACTGAACTGTTTGGAGAAGACACCATGAAGATACCTCCACAGACCACAAGTGGCACGAGAAGATCAAGAATGAACTTTGGGTGTGGTTGATTGAACATTTATTTGTATGTATACTCTTATGCCAAAGGGGACTGCCCCCTAACTGGCTTTTTTGTCAATGTGTCTAGCAATTATTGGTTTTGTCCTCTTTTCCTCTTATCCTTAAATCATTCTAATTTCAAAGTTGGTATGTTTACAAGACCCAGCGGAGAGACTAGTCTTCCTCGGGCCTCAGGGGAGAATGTAAAATAGAGATTTGTACCCTAGACTTCAATCCCCAGAAGTCCTTGGTATTTCCCAGACTTCCCTATACTCTTACCTGAGTCTCCACCTGGGTGAGATTACAATGAGTATTTAACTAGTTCTCTGCCTCAGATGCCTCTCTTCCATTGAAGTGATGTAGTGGGTAAGCTAAGCACAGGGGTTTTGAATGAGCTAATCAGCCCTAGGCATGTGGCTTTTCTTATTTTGTATTTCTTTATTCCTTGATTTCTAATAATCTTTAATAAACCTGATAAAATATAATATTTTTATTACTAGAAACTAAATTTAATTTTTACACACTGTACTCACCCTCAGAATCAAAAGTATAGAATCTCAAAATACAAAGGAATCCTAGAGACTCCAATCCATACCTGAATAAAAGTCTCTCTTGCTACTTACCCAAAAAATGGTCAGCCAGATTTTGCTTTAAGATCTCATGTGAGAGAGGCAACTAGTTGACCCAGTGGTTAGAAGTCAGGCCTGAAGTTGGGAGGTCCTGGATTCAAATTTGACCTCAGACACTTCCTAACCATATGACCCCAAAAAAATCACTTAACTCCAATGTTGAGCCCTTACTGCTTTTCTGCTTTGGAACCAATAGTTAGTATCAGTTTTAAAATAGAAGGTAAGGGTTATTTTTTTTTTAAGATCTCACATGAAGGGAATCTAATAATTCCTGAGGCAGGCCATTCTAAAACTCTTTCTGCTGAATGAAACAGGTTCATTCCTTAGAGAGCTCCCAGTCTGCTTTCCAGGATATCATTACTCCCCTCAAGGAGCCCCCAGTGTGACAGCAGAGATGCTTAATTACAGAACCACGCAAAATTTCCAAATAAGTTTTTTAACTTGTTAAGTTTCTCTTCTGATTTAAATAATCCCTAGCCAATCTAATCCTTGACTAGGATCACACAGCCAACAAATGTCATAGGCAACATTTGAACATGGGTCTTCCTAATTCCCAAGTCCAATATTCTACCACAATGCCACCTACCTGCCCCAATGTACTGCCCTAAGCTAGTCACTTCTCCCCTCAAAAAACCTTCAGTGGTTGCCATTATCTAACCATCAAAATTTAGATTCATGACCTAGGCATTCAAGGACCCTTCACACAATTCTATGTTTTAGTCAAACTGAAGAACTACCCATTGTTTTTTCATCCTTCCCTCTCCCATCATCCCATTGTCCTCTTGTATTTGGCATGACCTCTCTCCTGCCTAGTCTCCATCTTTCTTGGGTTCCAAATCAACTGCCAACTTCTCTGTGAAACCTTCCCTGATTGCTTCCCCCACCCTAGGAAATGTGGTCTCTTCCTTCTGAAATTCATAACCACATTTTGCCTGCCTCTCCGTTGCCCCTATCACAAGGATTCTCTTCTCTTTGTATCCCCGTTACTTATTAGCACAATGCTGGACACATAGTGATCATTTAAGAAATGATTAAGTCTTTCACTCTTTGTATCTTCTCTATCTAGTGCACTTCATAAATGTGGAATTGAAACGACTGAAGCTTTCTGTGATCCCTTGTGTAAGAGCTCATTCGTCCTTCCCCTGAACTTCTATTGGGCATAATAATTTCTCTCGTGTATTTATACTGCTCTCCTTACTTTCATTCTGAATTGTGTAGTGGTTATTTGTGTGCAGGTATTTTGAGACTGTAAACTTTTTAATGGAAAAGGCTATGTCTTTTTTTTTTTTACTTCTCCTGTCACTAGCATCACTGTATAAACCATAGCAGCTATTCAGGATCTTCTGTTGTCTATACCAATGAAAGGGACAGCAAATAAACAAGGCCACTTGCACGGAATGAAATGAGAGCACTCATTCAGATAATGAAGTTCAAAAATGCAAACTAAGGGATATTACCCGTGATCCCCCATCTCCTGATATCAGGGGATGTGCGTTTTCTCAATCTTTATCCTGAGCCAAGGTTGGTCATTCCAGTTATAGTGTTCGGTTCTGTTGGACTATTCCCTCCATTTATCTCTATGTAGACATTGTGTATTACAGCAAAGTTTTCATTCCAGTCTGGCTTTTCCTGGCAATCTGGCACAATTCAGCACCACCTGCACATCATCTCTTGGGGCAGATCCCTCCTATTGTTATCGAGGAGCATCTATTTTTTTAAAAAGAATCTGTTTTTCCAATTATCTATAAAAGTAAATTTTAACCTTTGTTTTTTAAAATATTTCATTCCAAATGTTCTTCTTCTCCTCCCTCCTCATTGAAAAAGCAAGCAATAAATTATACCTGTACAGTCATGCAAAGCATATTTCCATATTAGTCATGTTGTTAGGAAAAAAAACACATGCAAAAAGAAACCACATAAAAATAAAGTAAAAAATAGTATGCTTTCATCTACATTCAAACTCTACCGATTCTTTCTAGTAGCATCTATTTTGTATTAATTCTTTATAACTTGAATTTCAGAGGGTGATAGCTGGATTGCTTTTTGGGGAATAGCCTAAGTCTTTCTCCTTGAAGCAGAGACCTAGTTGTTTTTTTTTAAACCCTTACCTTTTTTTTTTAAACCTTACCTTCCGTCTTGGAGTCAATACTGTGTATTGGTTCCAAGGCAGAAGAGTGGTAAGGGCTAGGCAATGGGGGTCAAGTGACTTGCCCAGGGTCACACAGCTGGGAAGTGTCTGAGGCCAGATTTGAACCCAGGACCTCCCATCTCTAGGCCTGGCTCTCAATCCACTGAGCTACCCAGCTGCCCCCTAAACCCTTACCTTTTGTCTTAGAATTGACACTAGGAATTGGCTCTAAGAAAGAAGAGTGGTAAGAACCAGGCAATGGGGGTTAAGTGACTTGCCCAGGGTCATGAGAAGATGGGATTAACTCCACCCTACTTATTCTTTAGATTTTTAGCCACCAGGAATATATACATCCCCACTTAAGGATTAAGGGGGGGGGGGTTAGGGGGAAGGTCTATGACTCATGTGTGCTAGCAAGTGGCAAATCAGAAACAACTGACTGGCCCCTGGGCAGTCTGAAGCAAGGTGGACCACAGGCACAGGAAGTGATGCAAAGAACTGTCTTTAAATTTGGTGGTCACTTCCTGTGAGGAGTCTTTGCCTTTGAATTTGGCCTTGGAGGAGCTTGGGCTTGAGACCTCAGAATGCTTCCATTTGGACTGACACCTGGTGAGTGAAAAGGACTGCCTTCCTTTCCTTGGCTTTTTGGAGGCACTAGCTTATGGAGAGGCCCCTCGTCTTGAAGGAGGCTTTGTGGCTAGAAGGCTTGTTTAATTAATTTTCTGGGACCCCCTTTGCTGAGGCCACTAAAGTCCTGCCTGGTTCAGACCAAGTCAGAGTATCAGAGTATCTCTCCCTCCCTCTCTCTCTCTATGTCTCTCTCTCTCTCTCTCTCTCTCTCTCTCTCTCTCTCTCTCTCTCTCTCTCTCTCTCTCTCTCTCTCTCTCTTCTCTTTCTTTCTCTCTGTTTCTGTCTCTCTTTTTCTCTATCATTTTCCTTACTTTCTTTCTCTCTATTTGTAAATAAAACTACCATAAAAGCCATTCTGACTTGAGTAATTCATTGTAGTTTAGTCATTAAATTCCTGGCGACCATACTCTTAAGTATCAGTCCAACCATAAAATTTTCCCCTTACAGTCACCCAGCTTTGAAGTGTCTGAGGCAGATGGTTACTCAGGTACTCTCAACTCCAAGAGGCCCATCTTTACCACCAATATTCTCCTAATGGAGTTGTGTCTATGATTATATACAGAATTGAAGTTGAGGATAACTGAAAGACGTAAGAGAGAACTAACCAGTGGATGAGAATAGGCTGCAAGTACATTACAAATAGGGCAGATCATATTACAAATAAGGACTTGCATAAGAGCAATAGAATGTATCAAAGAAACAAACATATAACTAGAAAGAAAGATGGATTGGTGATGTAGCAAGAATGAGAACTAAGAGACATCCTACCTACTCTATTAGTAATGTATAGATGGAATTTTGTACCCCAGGACTATGATCCCCAGAATTCCTTTAGTATTTCCCAGAATTCCTTTCCTCTGAGTCCTCACCTAGGTCCCACATTTTGTTGTTAAAAGTTTCTGTGAACTCTACCCTGGCTCTCTCTTCTTCCCATGTTCTCCTCCTTGCTCCCTTTCCCTTGTGCCCTGGCTAGGATCCTCCTCCTTACTAATGCATCGCTATCCTTTACTTCCAGTTATTATTAATAAATCTTATAAAATTATAATACTTGAAGTATTTGGATATTAATTTTTAATCTTACAGTAGCCACAGAAAATCAGGAGAATGAGAAGGCTCTCAGAATGTAGGCATTGACCCCTTAGGGCAAATTTAAGGGGCAAGAGCCACGCAGAGTGGGTAGGCATGAATAATTGATCATCAGCATGATTGGAAGGACTGAAGACATCCGTGAGATCACAGTACATTAGTCTTAGAGATGCTCATTTTACCTTATCTTCAAATAATCTTTTGGGGTACCCCCATTTTCTTAGGCACTGAATATGGTGAGGAAAGAAAGAGAGACTCAACAGAGAGAAATGAGAGAGAGAGAACCTGAATTAAAAGAGGCCAAAGAAAAGACTGAGATTAGGTATACAAAATAGGCCAATTCATTACATTCAATTAATCTGCTTAAGTGGCATGGACAAATCCAGTAAACTGAGGGGAAAGAATGGTGATAATCTCCTTGGATCTGACCTTACATCCTAATCATCAGGAAGAATGTGCTCTACATAAAGGCTTCTCAAATTTTCTTAGTTTTAGATATTTGGGGTCAAAGACTATTCTTCCCAACCCACCACCCACTAAATATCTCATCCCTGTCCCAAATGGGCTGCTTTGGCTGCTCCGTGGAGTGGTAGAAGGCGTGTTGGATTGGCTGTCTTGTGATTTCTCATTAAGGCCCCCCCTAGTTTTACCCTCAATCAGGGGGTGCAGATTAAATGCCCTTCCCTGACTAAGTGAATGCTCACAATGAGCAAGTGAGCTGTCTTAGCATTAGAGACCCATGTGATAGACTGTTGGGTGGAAGAGGGATTTAGATTTGTTCTACCTCAAAGGGCCAAAGAGGCACGTTTAGGCTTACTGTAAGGTGGGGAAATCTCCCTAACAATGAGTGCTATCCCAGTTTGGAATGAATTGAGTCAGGAGGGGGCAGGATCCATTTTAATGGAGGTCTTCACCAAAGGCAGAATGACTGATCCTTTGCTATATTGTTGGGGAGGGAAGAGAAATTCTTGTTTAGGTATGAATTGGACTTGATAGCCCCTGAGATCTCTTGCCATCTCTGAAACTTGGTGATTTTGTGAATCATTATAATTTCTAAATGATATCCATTTGAGTGAAGGATTACTCATATACCCATTTCATAAACACACATAATAGTAGAGGAGAAGGGAATGGGGGAAAAAGGCATTTATTGAGTGACAATATATGCCAGGCACTGTGCTAGGCACTTAATAAAATCCTAGAAACAGTACTTAATTTCTTGCCAAATAGTAAATAGAAGGGTTCTGTTTTCAGGTTAGCTCTATAGCTTATGTGTTATGAAAGGAACCCCCTTGTGAGCAACTGAAGATTTATAGAGTTGACATAATGAATGCCTTGGACTTGGGGTCAAGAAATCTAGAATTTGAATCTGATCCCCAATAGTAACAAGCATTGGGCTTCTGTACAATTTATCTAATCTTTCCTCCTTTTGATCTCTCATATGCAAAATGGGAGTAATAATAGCATCTACCTCACAGGATTTGGGGAGGACAAAATGAGATCATGTCTATAAATATTTTCAGAGCTCTATATAAATGTCAGCTATTGAGCTAGCCTCATTGCCTTGGACTTTGGCAAGATGTTGCGGCCATCAAGAAACAAAGAAATGTAGAAATGTGGAAGGTACTCTCCACCACTAAATGGAAAGATGGGACCATCTCAAGTCAATGGTTAGCCAAAAAGCCATAGATAGTCCTTATTGCCCTACAGGGGTAGTATACAGGGGAGAGCTGTGAACCTGTGATTTAATTGGTGTGGGGAACTCCCAAGGAAGAAACTTTCTTCACCAATGTTAATGGACAACTTATGTTCAACTTATAGTCTTGGAGAGTAGAATGGAGCACTAGGAGATTACATGACTTATCTTGGAGTCATATAATCAGTATGTGTCAGCAATATTTGGCCTAAGAATGTGTTGTTAAATGATTAACAATGGGCTCACTGGAGGGAAAAATGTGTTCTGGACACACTTTTAAGTTTAATCTATTGATATTT
Organism: Monodelphis domestica; assembly: GCF_027887165.1. Taxonomy (NCBI): domain Eukaryota; kingdom Metazoa; phylum Chordata; class Mammalia; order Didelphimorphia; family Didelphidae; genus Monodelphis; species Monodelphis domestica. Next base: position 58,082,435 of record NC_077234.1, read on the forward strand.
TCTCCATCACTTTTTTACATCTAGACAATCAACAAAACACAAAACAAAACAATTAAGCCCTTATTTGTAGTTTTGCATTTGTTATTAATGCTAACTAGACTGGCTCCAAAACACCCTTTACTCAAACCCATGTTTTTCTGTTACAAAAGCTGCCCTCTTTGCCCATTACCCCATCCTGCCTCTCTTATTGAGAATATTGTCTATAATTGTTATCATGAAGGAGGAACAGAGAGAAATAAAAGACAGAATAAAGACCCAAGCAATTTCCTTCCTAGTTATATACTGATACTGCCTAAGAAGACATTCTTTTGTCATTTTTCAGTCATCTCTGACTCTCTATGACCCCATTTGGGATTTTCTTGGCAAAGATACCAGAGTGATTCGCCATTTCCTTCTCCAGATTATTTTATAAGAAAGGAAACTGAAGCAAACAGACTTAAGTGACTTGCCCAAGGTCACATAGCTGGGAAATATCTGAGGCCAGATAAGAAGATATTCTAGAAACTCACAATTTGTTTTGCTATTAATCTAGCTCAATGACAACTGGTCTCATGCTTTAGACTTTGGAAGAGGTTGATGTCAGCATGAAACAAAGAAGTGTAGAAATGTGGAAAGTATTTTCTGTCACCAAATGGAAAGATATGACAGCTTTCAAATCAATGGTTAGTCAAAAATACTACTTGTAGGTATTTAATACCTTGTAGTAGATATTCAATAAACATTTGCTAATGGAATCAAATGAAATAGAATTATTTTCTTTTTAGCAAATATAGTTAGGATAGGACAATACTACATTTCCCAGAATGCTAGGGGTTGAAGGTACATGAGAGAAAGTACTGAGTGATTGGCTGGAATAGAAAAGAACTGAAGGAAAGGGTGTGAAGGGATCATGTGGGCATTTTCACTTTGGAAATTAGTGAGTGTTACAACTCAGAACTATTGTTTTGTTGATTGTCTAAATGGAATAAAGTGATGGGGGAAAATGTTTAAAATGCACAGTAAAGATGAAAAGTATACAGGGTACATTTTTCAGTGAGTTGGTTGTTAAACACTTATTACCACACCCCTGAGAAGAAAAAAGAAGTTTCTGGGAGAAAAGTGGATTCAAAAGCTATCTCTACGATCAGTGGTAGCAGTTTCTGTGCCAAGTATCTGCAAGGAACAGGTTAGAATGACTGGAACAGCATAGAAGACAATGCCTGAGGTTTGCTGAGCTAAAATAGTGTCTATAGTAGTTAAGGTGACCTTATTGGACTGTGCTCTTGGGTGGAAGCCAACAAGCATGTATGAGATGCATAGGGAAACTCTAGATCGATCCACATTTCAAGGACTTCACTGTTGATGTTAGATGTTTGTTCTTGCTACTAGGCTTTAGCTGGAGTCCTGTTTATATTCTCTTCTGGTTTCATAATACTGTAAATATGTTTAAGTTACATCATCTGCCATTCTTTCCTTTGCTTCATTCTCTTAAGAGGAAGAAGCTCTCAAAGTCAACTCTTATACCCTTAATCTATCCTTGATCAGTTCCTTCAGGGACTTAACCCTTTAAGCTTTCTCTCTCTCTCTCTTTTCTCTTCTCTCTCTCTCTCTCTCTCTCTCTCTCTCTCTCTCTCTCTCTCTCTCTCTCTCTCTCTTTTCTCTTCTCTCTCTCTCTCTCTCTCTCTCTTTTCTCTTCTCTCTCTCTCTCTCTCTCTTTTCTCTTCTCTCTCTCTCTCTCTCTCTCTCTCTCTCTCTCTCTCTCTCTCTCTCTCTCTCTCATTCCTTCCCTCTCCAACCCCCACCTCAATCTCTTATGTAGCCTAAAAAACCCTCTCTTTTAGACCCAGATTTATGAATCTCCTCAGAAAGAGTCTCCTTTTTTTTTACTGTTCTTAGAGATCTCCAGCCTCTCTATCTGTGGGACCCAGAACTTTACTCTTTTAAAAATTGTTTTAATTAATTAAGAATATTTTTCCAAGGTTACATGATTCATGTTCTTTCTTTCCCCCTCTTTCCTCCCCCCTTCCTGAGTTGATGAGCAATTCACTGGGTTCTACATATATCATTGTTTAAAATCTATTTCCATATTCATATTTGCAACAAAGTGATCATTTAAAGTCTACATCCCCAATCATATCCCCAATGAACCATGTGATCAATCCTATGTTTTTCTTCTGTGTTTCTACTCCCACAGTTCTTTCTCTGGATGTGGATAACACAGAACTTTACTCTTGATTGAAATAGATATGGTGAATCGAGTGGAGGACTAAAGGCATTTTCAGAGTCGATTAAGTCCCAGACCCCCTAGGATTAGTCTCCCTTGCCTTTAATAGATGATTTACACATCTAGACTAGCCAGCATCACACCATCTGTACATATGAGGAACCATCAGTTACATCAAGGGGAGAAATTGTGAATGCTGTGGATATGTTCCCTTATTGTGGCAGTATATTTTCTAGGGATGTGCACAGAGATGATGAGGTTGACACGTATGTTGCCAGAGCTGGCTCAGTGTTAAGGGGACTCCAAAGGAAAGTGCAGGAGATAAGAGGTATTAGACTGACTACCAAATTGGAGGTCTGAAGAGCCACTGTGCTGACCTCATTGTGGTACACCTGTGAAACCTGGATGGTCTACCAGCACCACACCAGGAAATGGAATCACTTCCATCTGAACTGTCTTAGGAAGATTCAAGCAGACCAGGAAAGATAAGGTACCAGATACTGAGGTTCTTCCTCCAGTTGAACTGCCAAGTATTCAGATTCTACAGCAGAAAGAACAACTCCTTTGGGCTGGTTGTTTGAATGTGAAATGTCCTATGTCTAAACGACTACTTTTGGGGAGAACATTGTACATAATCGCAGCAATATTGTGCCAGGATTATCTATGAAAACTTGACTACACTCAGCAATGCAATAGTCTGGGATAACCCTGGAAGACTCATGAAAGGGAATGCTACTGACCTCTGGAGTCACCTTTGGCATCGGTGTAGCCATAGTTTTATTTTAGGGTTTGGATTATGTATAAGTGTGCTCTTACAACAATGACCAATATGGAAGTGGGTTTTGCATGACAAAATAAGATGAAAAAAAAAACTATTTTACAGAGAACTCACATAAGGCAAGTGCTAAACAGTAGAAAGACACTCTCAAGGTCTCTCTGAAGAACTCTATTATCGATTGGGAGACTTGGGAGACACTGGCAAAGGACCATCCTGCCTGGTGTGCCCACAGGAAAGAAGATACCGTGTTCTATGAGCAAAACTCAATGGCAATAGCTCAAAAGAAACATTAAGATCTGCAGATTTAGAGACATTTCCATACCAAATGTCAGACAGGCTATCTGTGTCCAACCTGTGACAGAGCCTTCTGAGTTCCTATGGCCTGATTAGCTACAGTTAGACACATTGTACATTGAGCCCGGCATAGTGACATCATTTTGGTCCTTTTCAAGTTCAGAGGCCAATGACCAACCATATCTACCGGAAAGTGACTCCATTCTAGGGAATGGTGCCTCGCAAGAAAATCCCAAAGGTTTTTGAGATAAGACACACCATTTCTCTAAAATCACTTAAAACCTGGCAGCCGTCCCTGACTGGCCTGTTGAACAAGTCATACTTGTTGATGTATTGATTTGTTGTTGTTGTTTTTTAAGTAGCCACTATGAGAGAGCTGAGTGGCTCAGTGAATGGAGAGCCAGACCTGAAGAGGGAAAGTCCTAGGTTCAAATGTGATCTCAGACAATTCCTAGCTGTGTGACCCTGGACAAGTCACTTGTCACACCAGATGCCTGGTCCTTACCATCTTCTGCCTTGGAACCAATACATAGTATTGATTCTAAGCCGAAGGTAAGGGATTAAAAAAGAAAAGAAGTAGCATCTAAGGGTTTGGTTTTGGGCAGTGAGGGATTAGTATCCTCTCTGTAAGACTTGGTACATAGAGTGCTCAGCATACATCAGGAACATTGATATTGATTACTGACTGATGTCATGACTAGTGGAAGCTGGGATGCCTTGTTGGGTCTCAGTTAATTCGGAGTCAGATTTACTCTCTGAGTTGAGAGTGGCCAAGTGGACAGTCCCTTGCTTCTTCTGTTGGACCCTTATACTAAAGGTTGTCAACAGCTTTCATACCATTCTTTTAGCCTTGCTCCAAATTCACCCTGAAGTCCAGACCTTGAATAATAATAATGGCACTATGGATAGACCACAGGAAGACAAGTTCAAATCTGACCTCAAACACTTTCTAGTTGTGTGGCCCTAAGCTAGTCACTTAACTTCTGTTTACCTCAATTTCCTCAACTGTAAAATGGGGGTGATAATAATAGCACCTACTTTTCAGGGTTGTGAGGATCAAATAGGAAAATAACCACAAAGCTCTTTGCAGAGTGTCTGGCACATTTCTTGTTGTTGTTCAATTTTCTTCAGTTGTGTTTGACTCTTCCTGACCCCATTTGGAGTTTTCTTGGCCAAGATACTGGAGGGGTTTGTCATTTCCTTCTCCAGCTCATTTTACATATGAGAATAGTGAGGCAAACAAGGATAAATGACTCGTCCATAAGGACATGGGAAAATGTCTGAGGCCAGATTTGAACTCAGGAAGCGAACTCCAGGCCTGGCACTCCATCCACTGTGCCACTTAGCTGCCATCTGCACAAAATAAGAACAAAATAAATGTTAGCTATTATGATGATGTTAATAATTAATTATAATACTCATTAGCTGATTGTTGATAAATCCTAACAGCTGAAACCCTTTTATTTCATTCCTTCCTTAAAACAGCCTTGTGAGATAGATACTATAAACATAATTGCTACAGATCAGGAAGTTGCTATGATTATACCCATTTTACAGATATTGAAACTGAGGCAGACAGAGATAAGTGACTTGCTTGGGACCACCTCGCTAGTCTAAGAGATGGAATTTGCACAGCTTCCTGACTCCAGGTTGAGTACCTATCATAGTGCCTCCTACTTGGCACTCTGTGTCCGCTCTGCTTTTTCTCTCTCCCAAATCTAATTACCACTCAATCCCAACACCTCATCCACCCAGTCTTTTTGCTCTTGGTAACCTGTGGTTCTCATACTCCTTGCACTGACTCTTGACATGAGAAAAGCAGCTGGAATGAGAAGAGGCTTAATGTCTGGAGATCTGGGTTAAAATGAAAGGCCTGGGGGAATAGCTAGGTGGTGCAGTGGTTAGAATGTCAGCCTGGAATTGAGAGGACCTGGGTTCAAATTTGACTTCACACTCACTAGCCATGTGACCCTGGGCAAGTCACTTAACCTCATTTGCCTAATCCTTGGTATTCTGTCTTAGAGTCACTACTAAGACATTAAATAAGGGTTTTAAAAAGTAAAAAATCAAAGAACAGGGAAATATTGCATTACTGTGGACAAGTCACTAAACCTCAGTTTCTTCATTAAGAAAGTGGAAATAATACTTTGATGACTTTCATACCTCACAGGAGTGTTGGTTGCTTCAGAGGGAGGCACTTAAATTTCAAGTGCTTAATTTAATGTGAGGTTTTCGACTTTGGCTGCTCTGCGTCCCCCTCCTATAGCATCAGGAGAGACTCGAGGCTTAGTGCCCACAGGAACACCAGCCCCAAAAGCAGATGGCAGGAAGACGAAAGCCATCTGTTTCCTTGATTTTCTTTTCTTTCCCTGTTATTTTTTCCCCTCTTTCCCCACGTGTATGCTTTCTGTTTTTATTATTCTCTTTCCATGTCAGTTGGATATTCAGGCACAAAAACACCTAATAGCAAAACAAAGCTAGGCCTTAACAGCAAAACAATGGTCTGGCAATTTTTAGTTCTCCCCTGGATGGATCCAGGAAACCTCAAAGGAGATTGTAAAAGCGGGGAAATACAATTTTGATTAACTTTCTAAAATTCCATGTAGTCTTCAGGGGAAAAAGCAAGAAAGGAGAGAGAATGGGGAGTGAAAGTATAAAAATTATAATGAAGGGGCAGCTGGGTGGCTCAGTGGATTGAGAGTCAGGCCCAGAGATGGGAAGTCCTGGGTTCAAATGTGATCTCTGACACTTCCTAGCTGTGTGACCCTGGGCAAGTCATTTAACCCCCACTGCCTAACCCTTACTACCCTTCTGCCTTGGAAACTATATATAGTATTGATTCAAAGATGGAAGGTAAGGTTTTGGGGTGTGTGTGTGTGTGTGTGTGTGTGTGTGTGTGTGTGTGTGTAGCAGATACATGCCTTATTTTTTCTATCTTTCTGGTACATTCTTCAAAGAACTATAATCTTGTACTGTTTCCCTGTATGCCAGAAACATTCCTAGGTTTAAAGTCTGACAGACTGGTAAGGGTAATAAAAGTAAAATTCTTAGATTTCATTGAAAAAGCTGGCATGGATAGATCAATAGATAGAGAGAGAGACAAACAGACAGACAGAGACAGACAGAGGAAGAGAGAGACACAGAGAGAGAGAGACACACACACACAGAGAGACAGAGAGACAGAGAAACAGAGAGAGACTGAGAGAAAGAGAAAGACAGAGAGTGAGAAAGAGAAGAGAGAGACAGAGACAGAGAGTCAGAGACAGAGAGAGATAGACAGAGAGAAGAAGAGAGAGAGATAGAGAGAGGCAGAGAGAGAGAAAGAGACACATAAAGTCAGAGAGACAGAGAAACAGAGAGAGATTGAGAGAAAGAGAAAGACAGAGAGTGAGAAAGAGAGAGAAGAGAGAGACAGAGGGAGAGATAGACAGAGAGAGGAAGAGAGAGAGATAGAGAGAGGCAGAGAGAGAAAGAAAGAGACACAGAGAAAGTCAGAGAGACAGAAACAGAAAGAGATTGAGAGAAAGAGAAAGACAGAGAGTGAGAAAGAGAGAGAAGAGAGAGACAGAGGGAGAGATAGACAGAGAGAAGAAGAGAGAGAGAGAGACAGAGAGAGGCAGAGAGAGAGATTTGACACACATATGTATAGATTTGGATATAGTACTTATATAAGATTTACAAAGCTATTACCTTATTTCATAATTGTCCTCTCTCGACACACCTGGACTCTAGGCATTGACTACTGGTGTTATTACTTGTAGGTTTTAAAGATGAAGAAACTCGAGGTTCAAAGTCTTACATTTCCCCATGGACACATGCTAATAAGTTCTAAACGAGATGGTCTCTATTACAACAAATCATTGGGCAACCCAGTGAAAGTTGCTAAGAAATTGCCTAAGTAGACCTAACTGGCAGATGCTTAGAGTCACAGATTTAGAGCTGGCAAGGGCTTTAGAAGCCATCTAGTCGAACTCCTTTATTTTATTCAATTATTTTAAAAGATGTTTTATTGATGTTTTTTGTTTTAACATCATTCATTTCTAGAAATACCTCTTCCTACCCTCTACCCCCTTCAGTTTTCAAATGTGGAGACTTTTGAGGCCCAGAGACATGTAGTCACTTGACTATATCGCTAAAAGCTCAAGCCCCTGAACTCTGGTCCTTTGACTTCAAATCCAGTGGTTTACACAATAATAGGCTGCTTCCATTTCTTCCTTGGTTTGCTGAATATATATTTGCTGAGAACTACTCCTAAGCAATTTGTCTGTCAACAAGCATTTATTAAAGTGTCTATGTTATGCCTGAGAAGCAATGTGGGATAGTAGTTAGAGATCTGTCTTCTGACCTTGGAAGCCCTGGGTTCAAATCCTACCTTTAAAGAAATGCTACATTTGTGACCCTGGACAAATCACTTAACTTCTCTAGGTTCTAAGAGTATAAATTTTGGAGAAAGTACTGACCTGCATTAATGGAAAGAATTTCCTCACCAAGAAGTTCCCTATACCATTGAAATATAGGTTCAATCCTTAATCCAATTATTTGCCAAGTAGGGTACTGGAGATATAAAAATCAAACAAAAAAAAATTAAACAGACCCTACCATTCAGGAGTTTATAGGGGGAGGAGACAGCATGTACATAATAAGTAGATCTAGTTAGACAGCTATAAATATTTCTCTCTGCCTCTCTCTGTTTCTCTGTTTCTATCTTTGTCTCTGTCTGTCTGTCTGTCTGTCTCTCATATGTACACACAGAATAAATGCCAGTAATCTGGGGTGAAGGCATATTCAGAAAGAAGGTGGTCTTTGAGTTGAGCTGACAAGGGAGCCCAGACAGGGGTTAAATAAGGCTTTGTGCTAGGACGGAGGAAGATAGGATACAAAGTTTATAAGCTGTGGTCTGAGCCCTTGATGGATTGAAAAATAATAACAGCCAGCATTTTATATTTTGTTTTAAAGTTTGCAGGGCACTTTACATGCTCTCTCATTTGATCCTCACAACACCCCTACAAGTATGCGCTATTATTGTCACCCTTTCATAGATGAAGAAACTGAGGCGGAGAGGTTAATTGACTTGCTCCAGCATCACACAGTTAGTGTCCAAGGAAACATTCTAACTCAGGTCTTCCTGACTCCAACCCTTTATCCACTTGGCCACCCAGAGTCAATAAATAGGGACAGCCACCTCCCTGAAAGTTTTTGAGAAGGGAGAGGGAAATGGGGCAGAGAAGCTAGCCCAACCCTCTTTTGAAAAATCTATTTCCAAGTACCTTTCTTCCTTTTTATAAGCAAACTCTGTCATCGACAGTTGAGGTTTGTCCTCTACTGACCCACCCCAGCAGTGATTTTGGATGAAGAGTCGCCTCACCCCCCCCCCCCACGACCCCCAATCCTTTAGTTGGGGCTCAGGGTTGATGCTGCTTCATCAGGAGCCAGTTGTCAGGATGACAGCCCAGCCCCAGCAGGAGCTATAAACTTCAACCAGCCACAAGAGTGTGCATGTGAGGTGACTGCAACATTTTCCCTGCCAAACCAGAATTAGCCGGTATAGGAATGAAAGAGTGTGGAGACTTGAGCTTGCACAGGCTGGACGCTCAGCTCTTACTCAAATACCCCAGAGCCCCCCAGTTCTGCAGGGCAAAGGGCTGAGGGTAACTGAGGCTACCTACACCTGCTTGAGCCGGCCGGGGGCAGCGGTCAAGAGGAGCTGGAGGGCCGGGGTACCGCAGCTCCAGGATGAGAGGTGCCACTGCAGCCAGCCTCAGCGTTCAGGAGCTCCGGGAGCAACAGAAAGGAGCTGGGGAGCCCAGGAGCAGCGCCCTGTGAAGCTGCTGACCCCGGGCTGGCCGGGAGCGGTAAGTGTGCCCAGGGCCCCAGTGCTGCCCCTGGGGATGGGAGCCCAGCAGCAGAGGGGGCACCGCAGCCCCCATCACTGCGAATGCCAGGAACAGGGATGGGGGTGCGGGGTGCAAGGAAGCAGAGGAGGAAGAGGAGGAGGATGCACGGAAGGGAAGTGGGGAGAAGGCTAAGTACTCAGGGGTGTGGTGACCCTGTCCTCCCTACCCTGTGAGGGAGGAAGGGGCTTGGTCCCCCGCCTGGCTGCTGCAGCTTGGGGTAACTGTCGGTCATTGTCTGCGCTGCTAGCGGAAGAGAAGGAGGGAGGGGAGAAGGAGGGAGGAACGGATGGACAGACGGAAGGAGAAGACGTGTGCTTCTTTCTCGTCGCCTACAACCCCGGGGGAAGCCAGTGAGAAGCTAGGGGCCCCAACCTCCCCGCTCCTCCTGGGGAGCCCCTGGCCAGGGCTGCACGCTCCCATCCTTGTGGCCAGCTCCAACCGCTCAAGCCCATCTCAGAGGCCAGAGAGCCAGCTGAGCCAGTGTGGATTCTGGTTACTGAGGAACAAACAAGATATGGCCATTTATGGGGCCAGGAGGAGGAGCAGCGGGAGGCGGGAGCAGCGCAAGGATCACCGAGGCAACAGCTTCAGGGCAAACTGGCTGCGGACTGGAGGTGCCTCAGTTTCCTGAGGGGGCCAGGGCTAGAGGGAGAAAAGGGAGATGTGCCTTGGGAAGAAAGCCCAATAGGCTCCCAAGCTGCTATGGCTCCAGTGCCGGACAGAGGACCTATTCCGGACCTATTCCAATCTCTCAACCCGAAGATACTGACTTGGGGGTCTGGAGCTAGGGAGAGAGTAGGGGGAGGTCACACAGCACAGAGCCAATTGGGATCCCAGAATTGCGAGGGGGACCTTAGGGTGGAGTCCCCCGGGCGAGTCTGGCCCGCCCTTATTATCCGGATAGGATATGGGGCAACACGTGCTGAGGACAGCAGCAATCTGGCTAGAAGATGGATCCACGCCCCATCCCTCCCTTGCCATCCCTCCATTCCTGCATCCCTCCAACCATCCATACAGCATCAAATAGTTGGGCAGCAAATGCTGCTGCTGCTGTTGCTGCTTCCTCAGCTGCACCTTTTGTCCAGGTCCCTCTGTGCATTGCGCCTCAGTGTCTCATGCAAAGAAGGAAAATGGGACAAATCCCTCGTAATCAGCAGCCTTGTGCAGGGCTCCACCCCTCCTGGAAGCACTTCGGTGCCCTGCCTTCTCTTCCTCCTCGGATCCTTTATGTAGCGCTGGAAGGAATGGCAGAATCCAGTCTCCTCATTTGAGAGGTGTGGCCACTCAGGGCCAGGGGAGAGAAGTCAGGGACTAGCTCTGGCTCTGATCCAACTCCGCTGCTCCCCTTCCTGGCCATTTTTGGTGCCTAAGTGCCGAGTCCTAGACAGCAAGCCCCACGCAATTGATGTTAACCCCTGCTCATAGAACTACCGGGCGGGCGACTGAACTTTGGTAATGAATCCATTTTGCGCATGCCAACGACAGTGTCCTTCTTACTGTTTCTCACACTAGACCCTCAATTCCATGCATTTTCACTGCCTGGAATTCTTTCCCTCTTCCTTTTCACCTCTTGGCTTCCTTCGAGTGCCAGCTAAAAATTCAGCTTCTACTGGAAACCTTTCTTGATTCCTTGTAATGCTGGTGCCTTTCCTCGGTTGATTTATCCATTTAATCTTTTATAGGGCTTGTTTTTACCTAGCTGTTTTCTTCTCTTCCTTATTGGGCTGTGAGCTCCTCAGGGCTGTCTTTTGTCTTTCTCCATAGTCCCAGGGTTTAGCCCCGTACCTGGTACACAATAAACATTTAACGAATGTATACCAAGTGGCAATGGGGAAAAAAAATCTGAGGGGAAATAGAACTATCTGGATTGCCCCCTTATCCTCAGTGGAGACACTCCAGTTGGGTTTTTTTTTTTTATCATATTTAGGGATCTTTTTATATGCAGCCTATTGTAGAATGTTGTCAAGCATCCCCATACCTGCTTTGCTCCATGTCAATAAATCTGGTTTTAGTCACATTCCTCTTTTTCTTTCAAACCCTTCTGTCTTAGAATCAATATTGGTTCCAAGAAAAAGGAGTTTAATGGCCAAGCAATTGGGAGTGAAGTGACTTGCCCAGGGTTACACAGGTAGGAAGCACCGGAGGTCAAATCTGAACCCAAGGGGGCAGCTGGGTTGCTCAGTGGATTGAGAGTTAGGCCTAGAGATGGGAGGTCCTAGGTTCAAATCTGACCTCAGACACTTCCCAGCTGTGTGACTGTGGGCAAGTCACTTGACCCCCATTGCCTAGCCCTTAACACTCTTCTGCCTTAGAATCAATACCCAGTATTGAAGGTAAAGTAAGGGTTTAAAAAAAAAAATCTGAACCCAGGACCTCCTATCTTCAGGCCTGGATTTCAACCTATAGAGCCACCTAGAGAACCCCATATTCATTTTTTAAAAATTATTGGATACTATCTTGAACTTTTCAAGATATTATCCTCTCAGCGTTGTGAGGCTCAAATGAGATTTGTAGAGTGCTTACCACAGTGCCTGGCATGAGGTAGATGATTACCAAATGATTCCGTCCCTCTTTCCTACCTTCCTTCTTTCTAGTAAACTACTTTAAGGGGGCAGCTGGGTGGCTCAGTAGATAGAAAGTCAGGTTCAGAGATGGGATGTCCTGGATTCAAATCTGGCTTCAGACACTTTCTAGCTTTGTGACCCTGGGCAAGTCACTTAACCCCTATTGCCTAGCCCTTACCATTCTTCTGCCTTGGAACCAATGCTCAGTACTGATTTCAAGATGGAAGGTAAGGGTTTAAAAAAAATACTTTAAATGCAACTAGCCATCATATGGACATGCAAATTAAATAGACTAATTATATAACATATGCTAATATTCCCATTATAGTTCTATCATTCTTCATTGGACCACATTTGTAGTTTTTAACTTAATAGATCTTACCTTTTCTCCTCATTAAAAACTGGAATACCAGGGTTTTAACCAAATTATTAGTCAAGTGAGATGATGGCAAGAGATAGCTAGGTGGCTCAGTGGATTAAGAGTCACACCTGGGTTCAAATCTGACCTCAAATACTCCCTAACTGTGTGACTCAGGTCAAGTCACTTAACCTTCATGGCCTAGCCCTTACCTATCTTCTGCCTTGGAACCAATACACACCATTGATTCCAAGATTAAAAGTAAGGATTAAAAAAAAAAGAAAAGGTTACAAAGCAGACAGAAGGTAAAGGGTTAAAAAGAGAGAGAGAGAGAGAGAGAGAGAGAGAGAGAGAGAGAGAGAGAGAGAGAGAGAGAGAGAGAGAAATGATTGTGTTTTCGCTTTTAGAGGAGAATTAGGCAAACAAGAAATTCCAATTTTGGATTCTGATGCAGTAGAGTAGGACATATTGCATATTCTGCAACCCCAGATATATGTGATTAACTATGAATATGTTAGATTAGCAGAGGTGCTGATCTTTATTTAACAACTTGCACAGGTTGCTTTTTTTTTTTTTACCATGTCTCGGGAATTTGGATTTGAGAGGAGAGTAGAGACACCAATTATTTTTGTCCCCCTATAAATCTGCCATAAATGGTCTACCCAATATGTTGGGTTCGCAGGGGGAGGCTTCCTTGAGGTTTCTTGGCATTGTGTGTTAAGCATACTAGAACATGTGGACTATCCATCAATTATCACCAGATCTTATAACAACCCTGGACCACCTTCACTTCCCAAAGTATCTATTTCTGAAACCCAACTTTTTCTCCATAATTATTTGGTGGAAATATGTTGTCCGATGTCCTCTGGGTAGTACCTCAATTGTCATAGGCACAGCAGGGCTGGTCTCACCCTGTAACAGTCCAACCAATTCATTCCTTGTCACTGAGACCCATCCATAAAGAAATGCAATCAAAATCCCTACCATTCCAGCCATTCATTATTGATAGAAGAATGCTGGGTCATTAAAAGCATTGTCGAAATTCCCAAATACAATCAGCTCACCTTTTATTCAATTCTGTGCCCGGCGCACTGGCCATCTGTGGTGTCTGTCAGAGATTCTTGTACCAATGTACCAGATTAATGGGTTGGTCAGCCAATAGTATGCCATAGTCTAAACAATAAACTTCTTTCATCCACTTGGTTTTCCTGTGTAGATAATTAAGTCAAACTCTTTTGAGTATGATTCTTGTTTAAGAGAGACCACAGTGTTCCAGCACAGTATCATCTACAAAAAGAAACATCTGGAAGGCTTCATTGTCTCTGAGGATTCACATTTGGATTTTACACCGAACATCCTCCATAACAGTAGCAAATATGCTTGTTAATAAGCAAAAATCTCCCTGTTTTATGCCTCACTTGATACAAATAAAGAGAATCATTGAGTAAAATTATCTCTGTTGTTATCTTTTCCAAAGAACCTTCTGTGATTTTGACATATGCATGGGATTTACCTTGTTGGAGGAGAGCCTTTAAGTGCCATTTTCCTCAACAGAATCAAATGTTGGGTTTTTGTTAAAAGTCAACAAACAGTAAACACCGTGGGATCATGAATCGTCTAAACATTTCTGTCAGTTTTATGTCTGTAATAATATGGTTTGCTGAAAAATGTTCTTTGAAAAAGCTCTCTCCTGCTTTCACATAGATGTTGATGCTTGCATAAACTAGTTACATGAATTTTTTTTGTTGTGCTGATGGGAAAGCAGGCATATGAGTTGGTCGATACTGATATTTTAATGGTTGCCTATCTTTTCTTGGTGATATTAAGACTTGTGACTTTCCCTCATATGTTGCGTAACCTCCTTTCATTTTTAAATATCTCAAGAACTAATTTCTCAAAATGTTTTCAAAAATTGTGTAATCTGTAGCATGAGTATTTTTGTGTACATTTGACCTAATTCAGCTGCTCTTGCCATCTTTGTTTTTCTCTGGTGTCATTTCTTCTTCCTCACATAGCCCATCAGAGGCCATGTTGATAGTCTATAAATGGGCTATCTCCACGTGATTAATGGAGAAAAGTGTTTGTTTATATATCTTATCTGCTCTTTTTCCACCTTCCAGTTCATTCTTGGGTCCGTCCCATCAGGGTGATCTCTCACCAAACTTTCTGCAAATTTGTTTTTTCTCCCATTGCTTCTTGTTCTTTTATGAGGTTACTTAGTCATAATTTTCCACCATCTTTTTCCGTAAGAGTTTGCAAATTAATTTTCTAAATCAATCGTGTTCTTGGCTACTATGTATCTCTGTTTGGTGAGGAAATGAGCTGTTACTTGGCTGAGGTGATATCTAAGATTTTTTTTATTTCATCATTAATTTATATTAGTTAAACTTCTCAAATAAATTTTGACAGTCTTTTCAATTATGTATTCTTTTATCTGTTTCATATGGTGGGGATCAACAATTAAATATTTTAAAAGGCCAGGATGAACTTGCCTTAATTGGATGTCATATCTTTAAAGGTTGTTCTTTCCCTTCATTTAATATCCTTTTCTAAAGCTTGGTGCTTTGATTGTATGTAGCTGACTAATTTTGTAATGACTCGCCACATGAGTAACCAGTTGTTCCTCATTTAAATAGAATGTTCATTTTTATGATGTTATCTGGTGTTCATTATGCCCAATGCTTTCAAATTCTTCTCTCGACAGCCTTCATGATATCTAGACATGAAACCTCTTAGAGTCCACAAGCCTTTGATCTTTGGCTTCTTACTCCTTATCATTTTCCCCTCCTTCTTTGATTCTTTTCTTTTCTTTAGTTAATAGAATTTATTCCCAGCCTCTTTCTCCCCTCCCCACCCCATATCACTCGACAAAGATATATAGATATAGATATAGACATATAGATATAGATATAGATATAGATATAGATATAGATATAGATATAGATATAGATATAGACACAGATTTTTGTCCTTAGTGTTTTTGTTTTTCAATTTATTCTTCAGAGGTAGACATTAAACAAGTTATTCTTCAAACATTATATCTGTAGCTGTACATATTGTTCTCTTGGTTACTTGTTTCACTCTTCATTACTTCATGAAGATCTATCCAATTTTTTTAAAAATTAATAAGCCCATTTTTTTCTTAATGGTGCAGTAGTATACCATCACAGTCATATACCATAATTTGTCCAGCCATTTTCTAGCTGATGGACAGCCCCTCAATTTCCAGTTCTTTGTCACCACAAAGAGAGCTGCTATAAATATCTTGAAAGATATATAAGTTCTTTTCTATTTTCTCTGATCTCCTTTGGAAACAGGCTCAATAATGGCATTAAAAACACTGGGAAGCATAGGAATAAATATGTTTTTTTCTTAAAATGATGCAAAGAATCTACTTAAAACTATCAGCAAGTATTATTCATAATGGGGATAATAAACTAGAAGCCTTCCAATTAAGATTAGGAGTGAAACAATGATGCCCATTATCACCAATATTAACATAGTATTCGAAATGCTAGCAAGAACAATAAGAAAAGAACGAGAAATCAAAGGAATCAGAATGGGCCATGATGCAACAAAACTCTTTCTGCAGATGACATGATTCAACTAAAAAGTTAGTTGAAATATGAATTATTTTAGCAAAGTAACAGAATATAACATAAACCCACATAAATCATGGGCATTTTTGTATGTCACAAACAAAGTCTATTAGAGGAGATAGAAAGAGAAGTTCAATTTAAAATAACCATAGACAAAATAAAATACCTGAGGATATGCCTGCCAAAACAAACCTAGGAATTAAATGAATATGATTATAAAGCAGTTTTTATGCAAATAAAGTCAGATTTAAATATTGGGGAAATTGTGTCCCTGTGGGAAGAATCAATATCAGTTAAATGTCAATGTTACCTAAACTAATCTATTTATTCAATTATTCAATGGCATTTAATAAATTACCCAATTAAATTACAAAAAAATTATTAAGCTAGAAAAAAGAATAACAGTTCATTTAGAAGAACAAAAGGTAAAGAATATCAAATAAATTTATTTAAAAATGTAAAGGAAGGATTTTAAACTGAATTATAAAGCAGTAGATAAAAGCCATCTGGTTCTGGCTAATAAATAGAAAGGTAGATCAGTGGAAAAGAACAGACAAAGAATAAACAGTAATAAAATATTCTAATAACCTTGTATTTGACAAAAGTATAGATCCAAGTTTTGGGGATAAGAATTCATTATTTGGTAAAAAAAAATTACTGGGACAGTTGGAAAGTTTGGCAATGATTAGGTATAGACCAATATCTTACACTATTCACTGAGATAAGATCAAAATGGATATATGATCTAGACACAAAAGGAAATATAGTAAGTAAATTAAAAGAACAGGTAACATATTACCCATCAGATTTATGGAGAGGAGAGGAATTATAAATAAACAAGAGGTGGAAAGTATTGTGAGGTGTAAAATTGATCTTTTAATCTGATTACACTAAATTAAAATATTTCTGTATGAATAAAACTAAAGTAGCCAAGATTAAAGGAAAAGCAAAAAATTATTGGACAGAAGTCTCATGATTAAAATACATAGAGAACTTTGTCAAATTCATAAGATCAACAACCATCCTTCTTTTGATACATGGGCAAAAGATACAGACAGACAATTTTTAGAAGAAATCAAAGCCATATTACAGTGTACACACACACAATACTCTAAGTCACTACTGATTAAAGAAATGCAAATCAAAACAACTTTGAGATGTCATCATACACCTATCAGATTAACT